>NC_073695.1:168705321-168786126 GCF_029784165.1 Wyeomyia smithii | reverse complement strand
CCTTGGCAACCGCGTATCCACAACCTTTGAACCGGGAACTTGCTGGTCGTGCATATGGCCGCCGTACTGGATTTATCTGCAACCCAATTAGCGTTTCCGGGAGGAATGCAGTAGGGGTCCGATACGATTGCGATGTCCGACCGCGACTCAGACGCTGCTCGGTAAAGCAGCTGCTGTGCCGCATGGCAATGGTTCAGGTTCAATTGTGTCACCCTCACGCTGTGGTTTCGTGGCCGCCTTACCGGCTGGGCACCGAGGGCCTCCCATAAAGTGCTTGGCGTCCCGTTTTCCAGTACATACCAAGCACTTGGGAGGCTCCCCGCAGTCTTAAGCTTTATGGCCAGCACCACCACAACGCCTACATAACTGGCTCCTATCGGGCCCCTTGCAGGTCCAAGACTTGTGTCCTCCCTCGAAACACCTGAAGCAAACGTCCGGCTGCTGGAGTATGCTCAGGGGACATACTGACCAGCCAACCTTAAGTTTGGCTGTCTTCAGGGCCAGGGTTGCATCGGCCGATGCAAGCCGGAAAGTGGCCACCTGGGTCCCCGCTGGACCCTTACGGAGGCGAATTACCTCAGTGGCTACTTCCACTCCGCACTTCTCCTTGAGGGACTGTGCAATATCGCACCTCTCGGTGATTTCATCCAGGTTTTTGAGCTGGAGAGTCACCTCTGAGGTGAGTGCCCGAATTTGCACATCTTTCCCGAGGACCTGCTCTGCTACCGTCTTGTAGGCAGCGCCCTTGTTTTTAGCATCCTTACGGAGCTCAAGGATCGTCTCGCCGGTGCGAGAACGACGGATGGTCCGCACATCCGCTCCCAGATCCTTGAGCTGGGTTTCGTCTCTCATTTTCTTCAAGACTTCGGAGTACTTGGACCCATCCGTCTTGAGTATGAGGGCGTCACCCCTGCTTCGCGCCTTCTTTCCCATTTTTGGACGATTTTTCGCCTTCTCGTCGTTGTGCTTGCTGCCTTTTTGGCGCTTTCTTCCTCCCACGGTAACCCAAGGGTTTCCCGTAGCTGCCACTTCGGCAGACTTTTCGGCGGACTTGGAGGCCGTTGGTGTGCTGTCTCGCGGGCTTAGCACAACCAACCGTTTCTTGCTGTTCTCGGGGGCTTCCCCCGGAGACTGCCTTGCTCTTTTTGCGGGCAACCCGGAGGCGCAAACCGCTGCAAACGTGCAGGTGTCCGTTTGGACCGACTTCGTCGCCCTTCCGGTCACCTCCGTTGCATTCTTCTCTGCAGCCACCGCTCTTGCCTTGAGCTAGGCGTGCTCCTTCTTCGCAGCATCGACGGAGGACCGAAGCATGTAGAGCCTGCTTCAGGTACTTCGTCGTGTTGGTGCGACTTTTCGCAAACTCGATTATGGCATCGAGCTGCTCCGACAACGCTACTACCTTCGGTAGCGTGTCTCGCTGTCTTTCGACCGCCTTTATCAACAGTGGACCAGCCACTGCGATGTCTTGCGTCGATCCGGTAGGCGTACTGCCTTTGCCGTCTTCGCAGGCGTCCTTTACTGCATCCGTCTCCGCCTTTCTCGCTGGAGACCTCTGGATGCCTCCTCGAGCAAACGGGTTTTTCAACCCATCTGCGCTCATTTGTACATCTCCATTTTTTTGAATATTCATTCGTGTTAAGTGGGTCCCCCATCCAGCCGCTATCCTTATCCATACTGGAGTGGTCGCCTATCTGGTCCCATGGTAATCTATGCCGAAGCAGTGAGGCCATGGCTAGGGGCGGCTGCCATAGCGCTTTATGAGCAACTATGACACCCCCGACCGGCGCAAGTCAGGAAAGGACATCTGATCGGTTCCCACCGGGCAATGAGGTTGGAACGTACTGGAAGGCCTGCCAGGTTTTACGGAACGGAGACCCCTGCACCGGTTGTTGTCTCGCCGTTTCAAGCCACCTTACTAAGGGAGCTCGGCGCAGGTGCCAGCCCAGAATCGTGGTACGAAAACGAAATCCGACTCTTATCATATGGCGTTGCGACCAATTAACGTAATAGGGAACTTACTGGCATCAATCCCAATGGGCGATTTAGTGCATTTGGGTGGTGGGAGCGGCACTATTCGCTCCGTCAGAGCTGCTTCCGGATAATGTGGCTTTTGTGAGAATTCGGCGGCCCAATGCCGGTGTGTCACCACAACCTAGGCTAGCTCTCGCTGATGGTCCGGGACTGCTTTCTTGCAGTTAGCACATACAGCTCTGCCAGTATATATATATATATATATATATATATATATATATATATATATATATATATATATATGTATATATATATATATATATATATATATATATATATATATATATATATATATATATATATATATATATATATATATATATATATATATATATATATATATATATATATATATATATATATATATATATACTTAGGTTTTAGGCTAACACAAGACGTGACAGCTGGCTTCTTATTTTTCTTTTCGTAACGGCCGTCATCCCCGTCGAAATTTTTTTGAACGTTCCATACCGTTGATGCCAGAATGATTATTTTTAACAACTTCTGCAGGTCTATGAAAATAAAACAAATTAAAATTGCAATATATAGGCGAATAATACTCAATTCTTATTTATTATTTTATGTTCAATAAAGCATACTTCTATTATCAAATTTTTTCTTCCTAAGTTTCTTGGTACCCAAATTTTTTCTTTCTAAGTTTCTTGGACTTCAACCGAAATAGTAATAAACGATTAATCAATGCATTGTTTAAGTCATAACAGTCAAATACATTACTCGATAATATCATGTACCTTGCATACTTTTGCATCATTATTTATGAACAATTATAATAGCTAAATTATGACTCTCCAGCATCGCTGCTTTACAGTGAAAAGTAACCTCGTTGTATTTTCTACGTGACGATTGCGTTATCGAATTCAGCCAATCAGTAGCCGGTTCAAATTGGTTGAATGTAACGGTGACCAGCTGTCACGTCTTGTCTTACGTTTTAGGTACAAGCTCAGACATTTGACCGTTACATTTTCATCGTTACATTTTAAACGTGGGTTACATTTTAAAATCATGAAAAGGTAGAAGAAGAGGATACCGTCTGCCGGGGTGAGATTGTGCCAAATAAGGATACATTTTTGTTCCTTAGCTTGTGATGTACACATTTAGGCAATGAGTTTGATCCAAATCACGTCAATGCATACTTAAATGTTTAGTTAATGACTGCCGCAAATATGGTCAAGTTACAATAAACTATAATTTTGCTAAAATTAAATTAACTTTGGCCTAATCTCACCCCTTCTATGGGGTGAGATTGTGCCAAAAACAAAAAGTTGATTTTAATACCTGAAAAATGAACAGTAGTGTAGCAACGAATAATTCACATGAATAACATGATAAAACAGTAAATATAGGGTCTACCATAAACAACGTGGACTATTAAGGGGCTGTAGGGGGTTGACCAGAAACTACGTTTCATATGAATTGTAGAAAAATGTATGACTGGATCAAATCAATATCTGGAGTAACCAATTATGAGAACGTGGCTTATAGACAGTCTCTATACACATAGTGGCGTCTCCAGGTAGCTTAGAAAAAGAAAACGTTAGGACATAAGGCCTGAGAAGACTTTTCGTTTAAATTATTACATGTCATTGACCACTGTATATTCCAATGGAGATCTCAAACCCGCTGGAAACGTACCCACAACCCTCCTTCCTCGCTGAAAAAGTCATCAGTTAATATAGAATCGGTGTACAAAATTTTGCTTTATCCCATAAGTATCATCATCTCAGAAACCACACAACCGATTGGAACAAAACAGGTATCAAATGAACGTGCTGTCTTCAGAACCATCGATGATTTTTACAATGAATAAACATGTGGTCCAGAAGTTATAAATATAAACGTTTTCCGATGAGTTTGTATCATTCACGAATTCTTGCCTTTCTTCAAGGAAGGTATAACTATCTCTGGCAAAACCGAAGGTATACAAGTGCTCCAAACGGTCGAATGGCATATATCACCCAACTCGACTCAACTCAATGAGCTTAGCATTTTCTGTATGTGTGTGTATGTGCAAATTTTCAACCTCACTCGATTTGCTCAGAGATGACTGGACCGATTTTCAAAAAAAAAAATTTCAAATGAAGGTCTAGTTGCACCATGAAACCCTATTAAAATATATTGTAATCGGATTTTTAGTTTATATGTTATGTATCAAAATGTGGAAATAACGAAAGTTCATTATCTCAGGAACTACACAACCGATTTTAACAAAATTGGTTCTAAATTAACGGGCTACCTAAAAAAAAACCCTTAACATTCGAATTTTATAAAGATTGGACATGTGGTTTAAAAGTTATGGAAAGAAATGTGTTCTGGAGACTTTTTAATTTTACTCATATTTCTCAGAGATGATTGAACCAATTTTCATAAAATCAGTATCATATGGAAGGTCTAGTTGCGCCATAAGACTCTATTGATTTTTGCCTTTCTTCTAGAAAGGTATAGCAATCACTGCAAAAACCAAACGTATAAAAGTGCTCCAAAGGGTCTAATGTCGTATATCAATCGTCTTAGTTCGACGAGCTTAGCATTTTCTGTGTGGGTGTGTGTTTGTATGTATGTAACGCTCTCTCAATCTCACTCGATTTGCTCAGAGATGGCTAGTCCGATTTTCATGAAACTAATAATGCAAATGAAAGTTCTAGTTGCCTCATAAGACCCTATTGAATTTTATTATAATCTTATCTGTTATGTATCAAAATGTAAAAATTATGAAACTTCATTATTTCAGAAACTACACAACCGATTTTAACAAAATTGGTTTTAAATAAACGGGCTTCCTAAAAAACCTTTTGAATTTGAATTAACTTTTGAATTTTATAGAGATTGGACTTGTAGTTCAAAAGCTATGGACAGAAGCGTGTTCTGGAGACTATTGAATCTCACTTATGTTTCTCAGAGATAGCTGGACCGATTTTCATAAAATCAGTGTCATATGGAAGGTACATTTGCCCCATGATACCCTATTGATTTTTTCTGCAATCGGACTATTACTTTGCCTGTTGTGTTTAAAAATGTGAAATCCAGCTATGAAAAGAAAAAAATATTCCGAAGACTGCTCAAACTCACTCACTTTTCTCATAGAATTCTCACAAAATTAGTGTCAAATGAAAGGTCTAACTTCCTCACAACACCCTATTAAATTTTACTGTAATCGGACTTTAACTTCGTCTGTAATGAATCAAAATGTGAAAATCACGAAACTTCATTATCTAAGAAACTACACAACCGATTTGAACAATACTGATTTTAGATGAACGGGCTAGTTAAGGGTTAACTGACGAATTATTATGATTGTACACGTGGTTCAAAAGTTGTGAAAAGCAAGTCATATTCGATATAGAAAAAAAATCTTACTATAAACAATCGAATCAAAAATTGTATTTTAACGAATAATATATCGAGCCTACATATAATCGAGTCCAACCTATATATGAGTACAGTGACGTTTCGATTATACCACGATCAGTGCTACTTGCTTTTTTATCACCTCATGAAGGTTTTAAAAAGAATTGAGTGCGAAATTTTCAATCCAAGTTACGAAACTTTTAGCCTTTCGGACATTAACCCTAGAAAGATAGTCTGCTTCAATTGGACTCCTCGCTTTCAGTGGCATTGCCCTCTTCTTTTTCAAATAGTGCGAATTTCTCGTTTTCGACAAAACTGAATTCTAGTATTTGTTATGCCTCGATGTGTTAACACCGTCATGATCACTCATTATTGAATTTTAAACAAAAACTTGCATTTTGAATGATTTAAATGCATCAATTTCACGCCAGAATAAAAGTATTTTTCCAGGGTTAAGTCGTCAGTGAATTGAGCATTTCGAGTTTCAGCGTTCCGTGTTTCAGTCTTTTGAGTTTCAGCTTTTCGTTACTAAACCGTGTCGTCGATAGCAGTAAACAGAATCTACTACTTAGAGAGCGATAATCCTGCACGTGCGATGAGAATCTGCAGATTGCAGTGGGCTAGCGACAGGCGATCAATTAAATACTATCTGCCGCGATAGGCCACTTGATGACAGATTGTAAACTCTGTGGATATCTGACATGAACGAGGCCGCTTAGCATTAGAAACGATTGAAGATGATTAGTTTCAAATCAAGCGAGACGATTCTAAGAATAATTGACCTATCTCCATAATAATTGTCTTGTCTTAATGACATTTTGTTACGCTTCCAATTCTTGTCAATTTGTTTTAATGAAATGTTAACATAATGTATAAATTAATGAAATCTTGTAGGATATATCCTAAAAACTACTTTTATGCTTCCACTCTTTAAAAATGATTTTGAACGTAACACGCAATGAAACAATTCAAATTCAAAGAGAATAGTCTTTGAACAATTATGTGTGGCTATATATGTATGTACATTACTACAAATTGATTAACAAATCTTAAATGAAATAAAAAAAACTCAATGCATTAAATCAGTGCAGGTACATCGATAAAACTATATACATACAGCTATTGAAAATAGTACGATTGCAGTGCTACTGAAAACTGTGCAATAGATTATTAGAAACATACAAACTGGTAAAAAAAGAAAATAATCCACAGCCAAGCAGGAGATAAAACTATTAGTTTTTGAATAGTATGGTTTCCAGGCTGAACAAACGAGCATTCCCGAGCCTGCTTACCTTTGCTCTGGATTGGTGGAGTATGCCAAAGAAGCAGCTTGTACCGTAACACGAGAGAACATTTTCATGATCTCTTCGAAAACCTGCGCTTCACATTTGGATATAATCATGCAGCCTAGCTGGTCAACAATTAGTACATTCTGCTCCGACGGAACCTTGCAGAAGCGCTGAATGAAGAACTGGAGAATGTTATTTGTTGTTTTTGGGGTATCCTTTAGAGCGACAGCAACATGACCAAGCATAACGATAATATTCAACGACACTAGGCTTGATTCAGTTTCCTGTTTTTCGACAGTAAACAGTCTGTTAGACACATTGGCCACAAGAGCCGGAACGCAATAAGGGTCCAGGGCATGAGCAGCTTTAAGTGCGATAGCAAGATTCTCTATTGCCGCATCCCGTAGAGCTTCAAACGCTTCGTGAGCAGATTTGGTAAGGCCCTTCCGTAGATTTAACTGCTGATCAAATGCTTTGAAGTCGGACCCTTGGACTGAATTAAATTATGTTTCATTTTTGTAACTTTTTTTGACCAATAATACATACCGACAATCCTAAAAGGAGCATTTTCCTTTTCTTTTTTATTTTGTGCCTGTGATTGCGTGTGCAGTTTTGTCAAAATTGGACTGGGATCCACGAGAAAGTCTCGCAAGTAAGAAATTGATGTACCGGCTATGTTAGGAAACTTTTGGGCCAGTTTACCCAAACCCTAGTAAACAAAAATATGATGATATATCGAGTGTGTAATACCGTACCAACACTTTTATAACTTACCTCCAAACATACCATCAAAAGAGGCATGTGATCCATTACAACTTTATGTCCCAGTACCGAATTCAACTTTTGGTATAAGCGACTGCATAACTTGTCTGCCTCTGCAATTAGTATCAATTAAATATTAGAATGGAACGGAGCACTAATAAAAGCAAAACTTCAATCCACCCGCAGCAGAAATCACACAAACAGAAGAAAGCGATAAAAGCAAGTAGCACTCAATTCAAAACAAATCACGAAATAAACAACCAATCGGTAACAAAAGGAATTCCTCGTCTGAGGGAGTGTATAGCAAACTGAAAATTCTATCACCTAGCTCCAGCAAACAAGATAAACTCTGTTGCAGAGAAGATAGAGTATAGTCATCATCCACTGTATGGAAAATATAATAGAAAAAAGTATCAATCATTTATGTTAGTCATGTTTTTTTTTAGCTGCGAGGATAAACACGGTGTTTAAAATTAAACGTTACACAAATGGCTAAAAAAAATCCAACTGCCAGAAACACGAAAGTTTATGCTTCGAATGTTTCCTTATTCTATCACCCTCGGCGTAGAAAAAGATTCACTCCAAGAACCATCTTGTCGGTTCGAATATCAAAAATAAGAAATTTACTGCATGTTGGGCTTAAAATAAATGCGAACAGTTAATTGATTGTGAGAAATCGCTTTAATCTAATCACATTATGCAATTTCAAGTAAAAAAGAAAAAAGAAAGATGCCCATACATAAAAATATACATTTCCTACATATACTAAACAAAATATAGATTTTCTAAAGAATAAATCTACATGTATACCAGTAGGTACTAATAAATTCAAGGGGAGTTTTTATGTTACTGACCTGTGTTAACAAAGCAAACAACTCACCCGTTTCGTCTCCGATAGCCCATACTAACAAATCCACACAAGCTGCATTGGCCATTACATTGATTTTGTATTTGTTCACCACAATGTTGGTGGGATCATTGACCCTGTCCATAGTACTATCGTGCTGTTTGTTTTGCAGCTCAGTTTGTCCGATCAGGAACAAACGTTTCACAAACTCCTGGACATCTTTGGTGAATGGCGTTGGCAGATCTATAAAACAGTGATTGAGCAAAGCGTCGCAAACATAAATAATTAAAGTGCTACCCGTTTGATTCTGCAAGATCTCCCTCAGTAGAGTCACCATTACTAGATTTATGGTTTCGGAAAAACTCTTATATCCGTAAGGTTTAATTTGATGCAAGGAATAAATATCGCTGGTTTGCTCGTCCAAGTGTTCTAGTGTTTCCTTAGTTAAAAGTTTCTTAGCAAGGGCAAAAATTGTCTGTAAATGGCTAATCGGAAACTGGAGCCGATTTTTGCGCTCCGGAGTATCGCAAAAGCGCATGTTTGGAAACTGATTAAAGCTGGAACCATATTTTGCAAAAAAATACGTTGTCGGATCATACGGTATAGAGTAAAAGGAATTCAACTTTTTGGTGTTTTTTTTTGGAGACTTTTCCTCGGATGAATCCACGGTTAAACTTCCCGACATGGAACGTGGTATAATTGATCGAAACTGGCTTATATTATTTTGCTTAGAATCCAAGGTAGAGCTGGTTTCTAATGCTTTTGGAGTGGGGATTTCGTCTCTTGGAAAGAGCCGACATAGCAAAGGAGGATCACTTGTCGCGTACCGTCCCATGGATCTTCCTAACCCCAAGAGCAGAGGAACAGTTGCTTTGCACAATATGATCGGCGGTAGGTTACTATTTTCTTTGCTACCTTTTATCATATTTGTTAAAACCGTTAGCACCTCAACCTGGTTGAATATTATATCATCGCGACTCTCAGGACATCCAACCGCGATATCTGATAACAAACTGTTAAGACAAAAGCAGAATTTTTCAGCATTCGGTATTTCTATACAAAAATAAATAAATGATTTTTTTTAATAAAAGGTCAAATTAGTCATTACTCACTGTCGTTTTTATTTGGCTTCACGTCATCGATCCAAACAGCCTTGGGCAAGGCTTTCGAGAGCCTTAACAGATAGGGAATTATTTCCTTCTCATATTGATATTCACTTTCGAGGAAATACAGGCCAAGTGCGATGACCGCGTCCTGTGCCCGTGAATCCAGACAAAACACTCCCGCTGCATTCTCTTGCGGACAGTATCTGTACAAAGTTTGCACCTGCAGAGGAGAGAACATTGGAGAAAAATAACATTTAGAAGCTACATGAATAGATTTACCTTATCCCATGGTGTTGGTTTAATACGAGCAAGAACTCGAGCTAAACATTGCACTGTTTTCTGGAACGAAAATCTCTCGTTTCCTAACATAATATATAGATTCTCAATCAAATTTCCATAAGTTCTTACAATAATCACTATTTTTCATTTAAAAATATGTATGCATAAGTTTTCACCTTTTGACATTTATATCAGGGTTGTACTAAAATAGGAGAGAGTAATTCAAAAACAAATTTTCCTGAAACACCTTTTAAAAAGGGCGTTTTTGTTAATGTTTAATACACGCTCAGTAATTATAACTGTAAATTGCGTAAAATAATTTTTAAAAATTGACCCCCGCTACCCCAAATAAAGTAACCCACAAAGAAAATATATCCAAGCGAACAAAGCAACAGCTTATTAAAATGCGAATGCTTAATTTTGGGTATTTGGGGTTTTGTATGTAGTTTTTGATGTTGATTATTCAAGGTATCCAATTTTACCTAAATGATAACTTCCGTCTAAGATGAGCGATAACAAAACACACAGCTCCCTGCATGTGAATGGAAACAAGCTCGAAATGCCCTCAACGCGTATAAGAAACATCAACTGTGTCTGTGTGCGTATTATCGATTTGGCACGTATGACCAGACATTTCTGTAGTTGTTACTGTCAAGCTCGTATTCGATAGTTTATGCACTAACCAGAGCTGAGAAATTTCGAAACTACAAAATGAATATCACACAATAGCAATTTCATTCTCCCAGATTACGACTGATATTGAGTGCCACCCGTGTCAATTCTCATTGAAAATCATGTCAGTAAAAAATGATATTGTCTAGAAACATGTTGAATATATTTGATCTGAGCCAATCCAATGCATAAAGCCATTGCAATGAAGTAAATGAGCATCTACATTCTCAAACATATAAACATCGCTAAAACAACATAGCGCTCGCGAAATCACAATAGTCAGTATTACCACGGTCAACCGATTTAAACTGAGAGTAATTTCATTTCCAGCTCGTGCTGAAATCGATATTCACAGCCTTCAATTTCAACTGATATTCTGTTGCTGACAGTGAAAATTCGCAGCTCTGCACATGACACACACACATTCACCATTAATGTTTCTGGGAGTCGTTTGGGGGCACCACATTACTGGAAGTTCGCAAGGTATATGAGAAGTTCTGACACTTGTGTATCTTGTTATCTCGTCTTTGCTTCCGTGCAGGTACTCAAAAGTAGGTAAATTATTTTTACTTAAATGCTACTTTTACCTATTTTAGTTATTACTTTTACCTATTTTTCTGTGAACATCAGTATTCAACTTAATATTTGTCAAGGGCCAATCCCGCATAAACAAATACCATAGAATTGTTTCCCGTATAGTATCTTAACCATTTATAAAACAGTCACATAACCATTTACATACCATATCAGCTTCAGTTTTGACCATCTAGTTTATAGTAAACTGAGAAAAAAACATTTGGTGAACTAGGCGTTAGGTATGGTTACCATTCAAAAACAGCGATTTTCCCGAACATATATTTTTCGATATTATACACGATATGGTAAACTAATAATCCAAAATTTTGTACTAAAACTATTCTTCAAATAGTATAAATATGTTATTTTGCAGTAGTTTCCAGTTGTTCAGGTATCATTTCATGAATGGTATATTTATATTGATTTATATTCTGATAATCGTTCGTGGAATAGTCGTGATATTGTTTTGAATATAAAGACTGTTAGTGGCGATTTCTTTATTTTTTACAAAATCATGTTTTTGTTTTTCAGCTGCAGATATCATCACTTGCCAGCCATCTTGCACATATTTTTTGTGACTGGTCATATTTGTATTCTTCCAGGCTGCGAGGGACGCTGTTTTGCATTCGTCGTCGTGCAATGTGGACTTCAACATCGTTCTGCTCGGGGTACTGGATAGAAAAAAGGATTGTATAAATACTAAAGCCGAAAGATTTGTGACCAATTTGATTACCTTTCATTATAGTTTGACAAACACCTGCGACTACACCGTTTACTGGATCTCTTCGTTTTTCGAAGGAGCTTCAACCGTTGAAGGTGTGGCGGACAAACAGTGCTCACTATCCTATGTGTGGATACTGAATATAAATATTTTAAGTCATTCAGTTTAGTACAGTAATAACTGATGAGGGACATTAACACGAACAGTTACCATACTTCATTAAGTACAGTTAAAATCCTTACCGCTTCAGCAATGGTTTTTGATTATGCGGGCCTCGTTTTGGCCTGGAAGCGCGCTAACTGCTGTCAAAACCCCTCTTTATTCGCCCGATTTTGCCCCAGTTTTGACCTAATTGCGCACTGTAAAATTTGTCAGTTTCAACGCACTACCGCACGTGCTTAGTTCGTAAATAATTATCTGGCATCTCTTTCTTACTTGCGTCGTGAATCGCGATGCCGTTGTTTTATTGCTCGGCAGATTTGCCCTGACGCAGGGGAATAAAGAAATTCGCTATTTAATTTTACAAATCATCTATACTCAAAGTAGAGCAAAAACGAAGATGCGTATATGTTTAATTTAATTTGAATCCTGGCAACACTGGTGCGATTTTCAATCATTGTTCTAAAAATCTTTCCCTTTGATTCGGAAGAAAAATTTTCAGCTTTCGCTTGTGCTGTGCGTGGTTTGGTGTGACAGACGAATTTTTATCTAAAATTCCGCTGTAAAATCTCGCTAAACTCGGATCGAAAGCATTGTGCACCGATAGCCAGCTCGCAGGTTCAAGGATAAATCGCGCTGAGCTAGTAAAACTCGAGTTCCAGTGGTCGCAACCGGCTAAGGTAAGAAACCGCGAGGGCTGCCACAACAGACTCCATTGTGAAATTTTGTTAGCGCAAGATGGAAGCAGGCTCTTGAAGGCGGATCAAATAAAGTTTATAAAATATCTTTTCCCCTCTAAGTAAAGGATACTGTCGCAGAGCGAGTTTTAAATACGAATGTAGTGAAGTTATTAAAACAGTATTTCACGTTTCAGTTTTATGCTACTGTGAGCAATACACAAAAAAGAAGAAAAACGGACTCGTCAGTTGTGAAGTTTTTTTTTCGTTTCGTTTAGTTCAAGAACAACCGGAATTAAAATGGTGTTATCAAAGATTAGTTTTTCGACTCCGCGTTGGAGTGATTGGAACTCAGTACTAAAGTTAACCAGTTCTGGACTGTTATCAAGTTGAATGTTTACACTTCTAATCAAGAAAAACAGTTTGTAAACTACATTCTTTTCATTTGCTTTGATAATATAGAAGCAGTTGTTTTCATGGACTGAAAACAAGATTTTACTCTTGATTAGCAATCAATAAAGGAATCGGAAATATGATCCAACTCGGAAAAGTGATACAGAATGGAATGTTTTTCATAGCAGGCAAGTTGTATAAGTGCAATAGTTTATTGAAAACAAAAACTAGTAATACTCAAATCATGAAATGGTTTAAAATTGGTGAATTAAAGTATAATAACCCGAAAATGGGCAGTACGAAAGTGATTCCTCGTGAGCTTATGCTCGTTATGGGTGTGAAGGTAAGACGTGATTGTTTGGAGCAATGCGAAAACAAATAAATACCTTTTTCTCATTTCGATATTGGATTATGGTAAATGAGTGTATATCATTGATCAAAATAGTCCCAAGGGCTTCTCTTGGAACTATCAATAATATTTTTTGGTTAGAAGGATAAAAATAAAGTAGGTACAAAGTGAAGTAAGTGATTCCGACGTGAAAAAAGTGATTAGTAAACTAAGTATATTTCAGAAACTAATAATCTTTAGATTCAATAAAATACAATCTACTAAATGCATGCAAATCGACATGTGCCTGATTATGATGCGACTTTTTCGTAAAGTTTGTCACAGGTGAATGTGATAGCAGTGATAGTTTGTTTCAAATTTTACAGTTGTCGGTTGCAAACATGATAGATATATACAAAAAAAAACGTACACTAAGTCCTGAGGATTACAACATACTTACTTTACTTTACTTTTTTGGCTAACGGACCGTTCACCGGTCTAGGGCCGAACGAATTAGAGATGTCCAGCTTCTTCTGTCTTGGGCAGCCGTTCTCCAGTCTCCCCGTACACCAGCAGATCGTGCATCTTCTTCCACCGCGTGCGAGGCTTACCACGGAGTCGACGGCCTCTTCCTGGTTCTCTACTGAAGATAGTTTTGGTGGCTCTCTTGTCAGGCATTCTGGCTACGTGTCCAGCCCACTGAAGCCTGCCCCGCTGTATTACCTTCACTATACTGCCCATAAATGCATAACAGTCCCATGTGAGTTTTCATCACTTTCGAGATAAACCTTAGAAACTTCTTTACATTACGTGTGCTCTCGAAAATTTACAACAAAAGTTAGGTTTGTTGCTGAAATAATGAAAAAAAAAAATTGATTTTGGTCAGTCCCACGTTACGAATAAACGCATAACAGGCTGAGAGCTAAAACCAATTAGCAGAAAATCATGGTAACTTTCGTTGAAAGACCTTAAAATAACCTTATTGCATATAAAAGTATTCTGCACAAATATATTTACCTCGGATGAATGCTTATTTTAAATTTTTGTTCCTTTGATTGAATCCATAGGAAGGAAAAAATGCTATGGCTTACCTGCGTCTACTGCGTTTTACTCAGTTGTACGTTTTTGGCAGTGTGACTCTTATGCGTTTATGGGCAGTATATCAGCATGTTTGTATACCTGGTACAACTCGTGATTCATGCGTCTGCGCCACACTCCACCTTCCAATTTACCGCCAAGTATCTATCGCAGAACTTTACGCTCAAAAACTCCGAGCACTCGTCGATCAGCTTCCTTCAGCGTCCATGCTTCATGTCCGTAAAGGGCCACCGGGAGTATCAGCGTCCTATACAGCGCTAGTTTTGTGCGAGTTTGCAAACTACGGGACCTTGGCTGGTTACGAAGTCCGTAGAAAGCCCTGTTCGCAGCTGCTACTCGTCGTTTCACTTCACGGCTCATATCGTTGTCACATGTCACAAGCGTACCAAGATAAACGAACTCGTCAACCACTTCAAATCGTTCCCCATCAATCTCCACCTCAGCACCAACACCACGGGGACTCCCACGCTCTCTGCCAGCTACCATGTACTTCGTTTTGGCAGAGTTAATGACAAGTCCCAATCTCGCTGCTTCTCTCTTAAAAGGTACGAAAGCCTCCTCCACGGCCTTACGGTTGATACCGATGATATCGACGTCGTCCGCAAAACCAAGAAGCATGTGAGATTTCGTGATGATCGTACCGTTTCTTTCGACGTTTGCTCTTCGTACTGCACCCTCAAGAGCGATGTTAAACAGTAGGTTGGAGAGCGCATCCCCCTGCTTCAGTCCATCCAACGTTACGAACGCGGCTGATGTCTCGCCAGCTATCCGCACGCACGATTTTGATCCCTCCAGTGTCATACGACTCAGCTTTATTAGTTCCGTAGGGAAACCGTGTTCCAGCATGATCTGCCACAGCTCGTTTCTTTTCACTGAGTCGTATGCCGCCCTGAAGTCCACAAACAGATGGTGTGTCGATAGGTTGTACTCCCGGAACTTATCGAGGATCTGTCGCAGGGTGAAAATTTGATCCGTCGCGGAACGCCCTTGTCGAAAACCAGCCTGGTATTCGCCAACAAAGGATTCCGTTGACGGTCTCAATCTGAAGAACAGGATACGGGAGAGCACTTTATATGCGGAGTTGAGCAACGTTATCCCTCGATAGTTGCCACAATCCAACCGATGGCCCTTCTTATAAATAGGGCATATGAGGCCTTCCAACCAGTCGTTCGGCATTTGTTCGTCCGCCCAGATTCTTAGTATTATCTGGTGGATCGCATAGTACAGCCGCTCGCTTCCCGCTTTTAGAAGTTCGGCCGGGATACCGTCCTTCCCAGCGGCCTTGCTGTTTTTCAGCTCACTAATCGCCTTTTTCACCTCTTTCTGTGTTGATGGCTCCACAGCTTGTTCGTCACTCATAATCGTCATCCTGTTCCTGCTCTGCTCATCCGGCTCCTCACCGTTCAATAGCGCCTGAAAATGCTCATTCCACCTGGCTGAAACCGTCGGTTTATCAGTAAGCAGGTTGCCGTCCTTGTCCGTACACATGACCGGCACAGGGAAATTCCTGCTTCTGACTCTGTTGACAGTTCTATAAAATCTCCGCACGTCGTTTTCAGCATAGCTGTCCTCTGCGCTGGCGAGCACCTGCTCCTCGTATTCGCGCTTCTTCCGACGGTGGGTTCTATTTTCGGCAGCTCTTGCCACCCTGTACCTCTCTTTGTTCTGACCGCAGTGAGCATGCGGCTCCTGGCACGGTTCTTCTCATCTGTCACTCTCTGGCACTCGGTATCGAACCAGCCGTTAGGCTGTTTTCCACGCGTCGTACCTACCACCTCTCTCGCAGTCGTTTCGATCAGCGATGCCAACCTTTTTTTATAAAAAGCTGGAAGAATTCAAAATAAAAAACTGGAGAAAACTGGATATATAAATTTGAAGCTTTTACATAAATTTATTTGATTTTCGGTTCAAAAATGCTGCACCGTATTATTGCATGTAACCAAAAAGGCTGAAAGAAAATTGTTTACACGTGGAGATTATAGTCACTGGCGTACTTGAAATTGAGTAAATTTCGAATAAAATCTTACAACCGAGGCGCATGAATGCACAAAATACTGAAAAGACCATACATGTAATGGGAATGAGTTAAAAAAATGTGTTGATGAACAGAAAACTGCATAAAACTGGAACAATTTTAAAAAAACTGGAAATATTCCAACCTTCAGCTGTTTCGCTGACGATTTTCAAAAAAACTGGAAGGTTGGCAACGCTGGTTTCGATGGCGCCGTGAATACTGTTCCACAGCCCATTTATGTCTTCCACTCCTTCCTCCTGCTGTTCTGCGATTCGTTGATCCAGCTCTCTGGCGTATTCTGCTGCCACGCCATCAGCTTTCAACCGCTGAATGTTGAAACGCGTCGTCCTCTCTGTGCGAGATTTCAGCACGTTCGACAACCGTGCGCGGATCTTACAAACGACGAGATAATGGTCAGAGTCAATGTTTGGTCCCCGAAAAGACCTAACATCAGTAACATCCGAAAAGTGCCGACCGTCAATCAGTACGTGATTGATCTGGGAGCAGGCTTCTCCATTTGGATGCCTCCAGGTAACAATATCGCACGCTTAGCCTTGGGGCTAATAGCGGTCTCGATCAACTAGATTAGTTGAGAGAATTCGTTATCGATATTGTTTTTGGCACATTTTGTATGTGTAGGATAAGTACAACGATACACCGTGCCCCAGTGCTGAGTCGAGAAAATTTCCAGCTCGAAAAGATCCTCGACTCGATCGGGAATCGAACCCGATATCACAACCGTGTGGGAGAGCTAGCCGACCGACATCGCTAACCACGGAGCCACGGGGACCACACACCTCCAGGTGTGTTTCCGAATATTCAAACCTGGAAAATAGGAGCTACATATGGCCATTCCTCTTGCCGCGGCAAAGTTTATCAGCCTCATGCCGTTTTCATTGGTTGACGAGTGGAGGCTATGCCTTCCAATGACCGGACGGAAGAATTCCTCCCTCCCAACCTGGGCGTTTGCGTCTCCGATGACGACTTTTACGTCGTGTTTTGGGCACTCGTCATAGATTCGCTCAAGCTTGTCATAGAACTCATCTTTGACTTCATCGGATTTGTCGTTTGTCGGTGCGTAGGTGTTGATTAAACTGTAGTTGAAGAATTTGCCCTTAATCCTCAACACGCATATACGGTCATCTACGGGCTCCACCGAATGACTCTTGTTTTCTGATTTCCCAGCACTACGAAACCGACGCCCCGTTCCGCTGCTTTGCCGCCACTGTAGTAGATGTGGTACTTGAAAGAAGTGCGTGCAATAGGGTCTACTGCACGGAATTCCCTTTCTCCGGAATTTGGCCACCGAACCTCCTGAATCGCTGCGATTTCGACTCCCTGCCGCTGTAGTTCTCGAGCAAGCAAGCCAGCCCGCGCCGGTTCATTGAGAGATCGGACGTTCCAAGTACCCAATTTCCAATCGTTTACCTTAATCTTTTTCCGTGTTCGTAGCCTAGGTCTTTGCCGATTGATCCGTTCCGTATTTCTAAATTCGTTGTTCGTGGTTGATGAAAGGTTTCGGTATGCTACCTTACCAGGGTCGCGATACCTACATCCTGCTGATGGGGCTGCCATCTTAGGTGTAGCTGGCGGGATACAGCATTCCATAATTCAGCCGCCCGCTCCGGGTCAGACGCTGTTGTACACCGCCCCTATGGGGATACAGCCGCGTACGACCCCCTTCCCAGTCAGCATACGACCATAGTTTCCACCGGGGTTGGTTACCCGATCTCCGCTAAGGTTACTCGTATTCCGGTCAGCACCACGTGGAGGTTGGGATAGGAGTTGCTGAATAGAGGTGAATGGCCACATTAGGGTCTCAAGTTACGCGTGTCCAACCATTTGCCAACCAGGATTACAACATAATCCTCAACAAATAAGAAAAAAAAATTACAACCGAACCTTGGTTCTGATTTTAAACGGCTCATTGGCGCTAAAACAGATTAATTTTCACTTAGTGGAAGTGAAATTTTATGTGTTACGTTCATCTAAGTTGCGCATTCTGCGTACTGTGGGCTAAAAAAAAATCAGGATGAATTATTCTTCATTTCAAGGAAAATCAAAAAAAACTGGTTTGAAAACTTTTTTGTCAACCTGTAATCCTCGAGAAACTGATGGCCATGCATTGAAAACATCATTTTGTGGTGTAAACCGGGGAAGGATAAAGAACTGCCAACAGGAATAGATGTGAAATTAATGATTATAAATCCACTGGTAATGGGTGAACTCAAAAAACATCCTGAAATTTTAAATGCTTATTGATTTTTGGAATATTTGTACTAGAATTGTGATGATATGGATATATTTTATTACTCAATTCATATATGAATACTGACCTGATGGTACTTTTTCGGCCATAAATGTTGAAGTCTTCAAGCGTTATTCACGAGAGATTTAATGCATACCAATATTGGTCATTTGGTTTATGTAATGCGGATGTGGACGCTCGATCGGCGGAACACTTCACTCACTGAAAAAAGCCATCAAATAGAAATCGGAAAACAATCTGCGTACAAATGTGCAAAATAATTGCAAAAAAGTGAATCTAAAGTAAAGTTTTTTTACCACTACCATTTTCTTTTGGAATGATTGATATTCAAGCTAATTATTTTGTTTGTAAAATTGTATATTTTGTTTATGTTGATGGTTTAATAGCCTCAAGTAGCTTATTCCACGGTTAAGTTACTTTTTTCGATTAATAAACTGACTAAAAAATTGTTTTCAGTAGTATGTATTAGCTATTATGAATCTGCGTTATATAATTGCGTAAATTGATAACTCAGAAGATAATCAGGTACACAATAAAAGTATCAATTCCTTTTATATGATAAACTTTTTCAATCCTTGAAAACTCACACGTTGAGAACGTCATTTTGAAAAGGATCATTACAAGTCATAAAATCTTTTCGCATTAATAATAACCCACAACACTATCACCAACGCTTTCGTCATAAGCATTGTGCATATGGTAACAGTCTCAATTTTACGTTCCAGCCATCTAAATGGACAGTGACGATTCCCGACCAGGTTCGTCGGCTTCGAATAGCTCCGACTCGGACAATCCGTCCAGTCCTGTGGGAACAGTTGACGATGTGTCTAAAACGCAAGAAGAAAGCGTTGACGCTCGCATTTCCCATTCGCGGTCTCGATCGCAATCCCGTTCGAGATCACCATCGCTTCGGTCCCGTTCTGGGTCGCAATCACGATCAGGCTCACGCTCGCGATCCAACACCCCGGTGCTTAGTCCGCTAGGTAATAAAAAGAATGGTAGCCCACCATCCAGCCCGAAAAATTACGAGGATGCACCATCACGATCCAATTCACCCTCGTTCCGTAGTGCGGAGAATTCTCGCAATTCACCACCCCCAAAATCACCGTTACGGAGCCGCAGTGGTTCTCCAGAGGACGACGGTGGTCTCCGCTTCAATCGGTCTCGGTCAGGTTCTAGAAATTCGAACCGATCTGACGGCTCGCCGCATGATCGTCGTCGCTTGTCTCGACATTCAAGTGCGTCCAATCTTAGCGAAAAGTTAAGAGGAGAAGAAATCTCCGATTGCGACATGGACTCAGATCGTGAAGATAAGGATAAGAGTAATTCCGCAGTAAGTAGTAAGTTGGAAGACAGTGATATTCCTGTTGCCGGAAGTGGTACCGTTAAGGATGCGCTTGATATGAGTCATGAAGATCTCAGCGATGTCAGCCTAGAGAGCGAAAACGAACCAGATGACGAGAAAGAAAGCGAACGCGATAGCGACAAGGGTGGAGATGTAGAAGAAGATGACCGTGTGATTCCAACGACCAGAAAAGAAACAGGGTTGGAACAAGAGGAAATTTTATCACGAGACAATGACAAAATGAAAATTACTGACTTGCGTCAAAAACTAGAAGAAAAGAAAAATCAACTCAGAAATATGGAAGATAAACAACAAGTTAATGGCTCTTCTAGATGTGAGCATATAGGATTATTACATGACATAAATATATGAATTTCACATTACTATTTTCTAGCTCATGATAATCTAATGGATGGAGCCCTGATGGATTCAAAAAATGACGAAGATGCCTTGGACTTCGAGGCTGAAGAAGGAGAATGCAACGATCCACCGAAAGAGGCGGATAGGTCGGATAGTACTCGAATCCCAATACAAGCACCCGAAGTAGAGAAAAAAAGAAAAACTTCCGAAGTTGAGCTGGAGGAAGGTGAAGAACTAGAAGAAGGAGAGGTATCCGACGAAGATGAAAAACGCCCAGAGGAGACTGAACCGAAGCCAGTGTGCAGATTCTATACCCGCGGTCAGTGTACCTGGGGAATGAGCTGCCGTTTTCTACACCCAGGTGTAACGGATAAAGGTAATTACACTATGTTCGATATGGTTCGCCCGGTTCCGATTCCGCATCAACCTCCGCCGTATGCAGCACATCCCGTAATCTATCCACAAGATTATCGTATTGAAAGGCCCCCAATGCACCACATGCCTTCACATCATGCTTTAGCTTATGGAGGCGGCGGTGCAGCATTGCCACCACCAGTACGAGTAACCGAACCGGTAACAGAGAGTGCGTGGGAACGAGGTTTGCGAACTGCAAAAGAAATGATGCGCAAAGCCACCAAACGCAAGGAACAAGACATTGATTTTGAAGACAAAAAAATGAATCTTTCATTGACACAAGATGAGTTGGAAAAAGATAACTATTACAATAGAAGTTCACCAGATGTAAGATTCTTGAATTATGCTCAAGTTGCAACAGCACAAGATCGTTTTCTTTTTTCTTTTTGCAGTCTCCTACGTATCCGGGCCGCCCAGCAGCTGTACCGACACCGAATTATGAATTTAATCCATCTGTGACAGCAAAATTCACAAGAGCTGGACCCACTTTCGAAGAAGACCAGTTCGGGCGCACTCAGCGGTATCGGGAACTACCATCTCACCGAATGCCGCAGTATGAAGATGATGATCCAACTAAGAGAAACCGAACGCGTGCTACTCGCGAGGTCATAGTGCAACGAGCTGACGAGTGGAGCGATCCATGGATGCGTTCCAAGTCTCCTGGTCGTGGAGAAAAACGGTCCGTTCGTCGGGAACGTCGAAGTTACAGTAACAGTTCATCGTACACCAGCTCAAGCAGTAGCTCACGATCGGGATCTAGTTCAGAATCCAGTCGATCTCCATCGCCCACTACTAGACGCAATCGCTATGATAGTCATCGATCAAAGGATAGTGACCGGCATAACACGACCCACGTCAGGAAAGTTATTCGCACCCGGTCATCCAGTATCAGTCCAAAACGTAGTAAATACTCACCAGGCAAGTTGGCTTCACATTAAGATAAATGTTTAAGCTTACTGTTACTGTTACTTTTTTATTGCAGTACGCAAAGTGTCACCAGTAGTTTCGAAAAAGCGAAATCCTTCGCCATTACCGGATAAACGAGCGATTGAAAAAGCAGTTTCCACAAAGAGGAAGAAGGTATAAATAGTTTTTTTCTTTCAGCAGAAATGCTCATTTTTGTTTTCAGCAAGCTTCACCCGCGCGCAAGGTATCTACTGAAAAACGACGAAAGCGTTCCAGTTCATCTGGTTCGGGCTCATCAGATTCAAGTGATTCTGGGTCGGAAAGTTCGTATTCTTCTAGTTCATCGACATCATCTCGTGGAAAGACGACATCTAAGAAATCGAAAGTACCCGAAAAGTCATCCAAATCAGGTCAGGCATCCAAAAAAGGTAACCCTAAACTTTTTTGTTTACCATGTGATCTAATATATTAATTTTCTGCTTTTCAACAGCTGAGTTGAAAAAGTCTGCCAGCGACTCCAAACCGAACGCACAGGTCATTCCACCCTCTAGTGCAGCATTGGAGAAAGCCGCTGCCAGTGCCAATGCGTCGAAAAAATCTTCACGGCGGGAGGAACTTCTTAAGCAGCTGCGTGCCGTGGAAGAAGCCATTGCACGAAAGCGGACAAAGATAGTGTAAATTGTACTTGCTAGTTTTTCACACGGACAGAAAAAAACATTACAAACGCTTCTGATCATCGACCCAAGATAAACGAAATTATGATGGTATTTCGCCAGTTTATGAATGACTAATCATTTCGAATTATCGGAGGCGTTATTTTTTCTCCATTGGGGAGAATAGCTTTTTACTTAGATATTGTACTGTAGCGAAGATTGGTAGTATACAATATTTTGCTCTCGTAACACGGTACACCTAAGCCAACACTAATTGTAGGGTGTGACACATGAATAAATAGATTTATGTGCTTAAATAGTAGACAAATCTCCCGATTTGCAACGTGTATAGCTTTTGAATAACCAATAGATTGTTATTCTCAATCTAGAGAGATGAAAGTAATACTGACTATACATTTTGGAAAACAATAAAATCTATGTCATGTCATCAAATGCTATCCTATTAGTTGTTAGAAGTATGGTGCTACAAGTTATTCTCGAAATTTGACGAATTATGAACTGACCTAAAAGATCAACAAATCAGACTGCTTGTAGGACAATAGCTTCTAGCCTTGCAACTAAACCGAGTAATCGACCCCCTTAGGAATTATTGTCCATCAGTTGAAAAACAAACTGAGACATCAAGGTTTTCGACAAAAACATTCAATCCTCAAATTGCGGTCTCGCTTATTAACGTCAATTGTTCGTTTATGAGTCAGCAGCTTAGTCTCTAGCATTCAAGTTGGCACGGATTTCGGTTTCATTGGTGGATGGCAATCTAGTGGCTCTAGTCAGAGAATCAACCAAAACCAAAACAGCGCTTAAAAACATTAACGCTGCTTGTTTTTCAAAACTGAAGGAATGAAACATCATTTCTAAAGAATGTTATTTATGTCTATAAAATCGTTTTTACAAACCAAGCAGTTGGACAGTACTAAAATGAATTAGATTTATACTGCAATCCCAGTTACATATAACCTGAGCAAGAAAGCTATAACAGCAAGTCCTGAAAGAGTACAACGGCTGTATTTTGTTGGACGATGAAACATACGTCAAAATAGACTTTGAACAAATCCCGGGTCGGAAATTTTACCATGCTAACCGTAAGGGGAATGCTCCAGGTAGGTTCAAATTTGTTTTCGCGGATAAATTTGCCCGCAAGTTGATGATTTGGCAAGCCATCTGTAGCTGTGGAAAGAAGACATAAGTTTGTATCGCTGGAGCAACCATGAATGGACAAGTTGAAGTAGTGTGTCAA
Organism: Wyeomyia smithii; assembly: GCF_029784165.1. Taxonomy (NCBI): domain Eukaryota; kingdom Metazoa; phylum Arthropoda; class Insecta; order Diptera; family Culicidae; genus Wyeomyia; species Wyeomyia smithii. The sequence goes on along the minus strand of NC_073695.1, from coordinate 168,762,603 downwards.
ATCAATCAAAACTTCATCTGATTTGGCGAAGTGGTGGAAAAAATAGGCCGACACTGTTGATATTACCACTGTGCAGAAATTGATTCGAGGTATTCGATGAAAAGTTCGAGAATTCATCAGAACAGCTGACAAACGATTTTACTTGTGGTTTTTTCTTGAAGTTAAATGAAAACCCTGCAAAAAAATTTTTTATCAATTTTGTACGTTATTTTCTCATGGAGAATCGGAAATTGTATGCGGCCAAATTCTAAATGAAACAAACCTTAGAGACTAAAAAATCCTCTGTGTCATCCACAAGCATCGTAGTAAAGCTAATGCTAGTGGGAGATTGATGGTGCGGTTTTCATGTTACAAATTCGTGCACGACATGAGTGTTTTACGGTCTCAAGGCATCCGTCCCACCAGAAAACAAATTGTAACACGCAAGCATAACAATGATAATTTGTATTAAATCCTCAAAATTCTCATCCAGGGTTAAATTTTTTTTAATAGGGGGGGATGTTTTGTGATGAATTAATTATTTACTAATATTTATTCAGAATTTTTATTGTGTGTTCTACCACAAACGGTGATATATCAACACTATTACATATATTTTAAGCTTTATTTCAATAAAAGATTGTAATTGCTTCCGCAGTTATATGAATATAATTGAAGGAAAAATGTAAACCTACTTGTCAAGAAAAAAAAAAGGAATTAAAAATTAAACCTTAATCCAATCTTACACCTATCTTACTGACGATAACGTGAGCTGATCGTTGTAATTGAGGATTGCAACGATTTTTGTCGGAACTTATTGATAATTTGGTTTGACATATTTTCTAATGTTTCCACATTAGGAAGCCTGTGTAGTTCATTCGTGCTAAACCAGCGAGGACGCTTCACTATCATTTTCAGAATTTGCATCTTAAACAAATCAGTTATTACCTTACAAAAGGTAGGTAGATCAAGGTAGATTCTCCGCAAGCAATGAGCCATTTACATGCGAGCGTTCCATGCAGAAATGTCAAGAGTAGACACCAATCATCTACCTTTGAACCTCTAGATCAGTGTCAATAAAAATTGACAGAACCTCCTCGTCCTAACAGGTGAACTAGGTTGTTGCTTTCATAAGCCTAAACTAATTTAACGTCTCGAAGTAGAGTTTTTTCTCGAAAATCTCAATTTTTATCGAGTTTTAACTAAAATTAACTCAAATCTCATGTAACTGATGCTCAAATATGAGAAAGGAATAGTTTTACTTACATGAGAGGAAAAGGTTCCAAAGAAGACAGTATCAACCTTTCACCTCGAATTCATATTAGCAGTGATGAAATCGAAGTGGTAGACAAGTTTGTGTACCTGGGCTCTCTGGTGACTGCTTACGACACCCGCAGAGAAATTCGTCGACGCCTTATGGGAGTATATCGTGCTTACTTTGGCCTCCGGTGGACGCTTCGCTTGAATAGAATCGCCGAATCGAATAAAGCCGCCGTACGTAATGACCATCTACAAAACACTGATCAGACCGATAGTCTTCTACGGCCACGAAACCTGGACTATGCTCGTGGAGGGGGTTTCGAACGGAAGGTACTGCATACCATCTGTGGTGGAGTGCAGATAAAAGTTGAATCATGGTGGAGGCGGATGAACCACGAGTTGCATCAGCTGCTGGGAAAACCACTCATCCTTCAAACGGTGGAAATCGGGAGCTTACGGTGGGCTGGGCATATCGTAAGGATGTCGGACGACAGCTAGGTGAAAATGGTTTTCGAAAACGACCCGACTGGAACGAGGCGACGAAGCGCGCAGCAAGAAAAGTGGCAAGATCAAGCGAAACACGCCGTGCGGGGTCTTCGCAGACAAAATGGCTGGCGAGCTGCAGTCATAGATCGAATTGAATTGACTCTTCGGCTTGGTACTGATTGTTAAGGTAAGTAAGTAACGATAACTTGGCAGGTAGGATATTTTGATTATTTCGCAGTTTTTTTTTTATCTAATAATGATACTTCTTTTAATTTAATACTATTTCAGTTTGCCTAATAAATTTAAAATGTATGCATCTTGGGAATTAACAAGCATATTTAAAACAAAATTAATGAAAAATATTCTAACGGACTCTGTTCTATATTTGCAGAAATCCCAATAAAACTAATAATTATAATTCGTAATAATCAGTAAATAAGCTTGATTTTTGATATTAAAACTATTATCAAGACCAACATTAGAACGCAAGTTGATACAAAAACAGTTCATAACAAGGAATGTTATACTCCTGATATACTTAGGTAGTCAAGATCGCATAAAAACTTTAAAACAGAGTTAAATAGTAAATACGTTCTCATGCAAAAAATTTGTCTCATCCGCACTCGGCGTTCCGAAATTGTAGATTTAAAAACTTTTTTTTTTTGTTTGGCCAGCATTTGTATGGAGTCACCGGCACCCCACTCGGAACTGGGTTGCAAGCAAATAAAAATAATAGCAATAGAAATAAGAGCGAAAATACTCGTTATTCGATCAGCCATGCCTAGATCCTAATATCTGCGAAATGCCACGGGTACCTAAATGTTATTTATATTTACCAACACACTTTAGCTGTGTACATATTCATATTGCTCGCTGTAGTCAACACAGTCTGTGTCATGGTTTCATCGGTAAGTACCACATCGTGAGATCAAGGGCAACTCTTCTTTGCACAGTACATAGCTGAAAGATCGTTATTGCCTGTCCATGGATTGCGTGGTTGCAATTGCTGCCTTCATGCGCAAGTAAATAAGGCGTTAAGCGCGCGATCTTGGTCGAGATTTTTTGTGCACAAGACTTCAACACGGTGACGGTGATATTGTACCTACATAAACATTCGGTTGCGAACTATTTCAACTAATAGCTATTAGCAGTAATATGATACACTTATGAGGTTTCTATTCTTGTTTTTCGAGTAATTTATTTCAATCACAATAGGACAATTACTACATCATTGCACTTCACTGGTATCGATTAGTGTCAGCCCTTGAACCTGGTAAACTCATACACTGTAGGATGAACGGGTTGCAAGCATATCATTCGCGTAACATAGCCTATTTAGTAGTAGTTAAAGTATTAACATTCTTCTTCTAACATTCTATCACTTGTTTGATCTATATGCATCCCTCGTCACAGTCGTCAAAACAATACGGCTATCGTGCGTGTGGCATTAGTCCACCACCCGGTCAGACGACCTACCACTTCAAAAGTGGTGACCTCGTTGAGGGAAAACCGGCAATGCAAAGCATAAATTGGGCATCAGCATCAGCGGCACATTTAAATCGTTTGGAGGGTGGCTCGTTTTTTCACGGTTTCTAACCAACTACTGCTGCCGCTCTCTCCTGCGAAGCAAATCCGGAACAAGGTGTAGAACAGTTTGCAGCAAAATCTAGCCGATAGTGTTTCTTCACCAGTTATAAAGTTTACCAGGAAATCACAGTCCTCGTGGCGAGTCGTTGCGAGCTGGAAATGAGAGCGAATATTTAAAACGAATTAGTTGTAGCATTGATTTATCGCTAGTTTAAACTTCATTTTTTCTAATATTTTTTCTTGTGCCAACTGTCATGCATCAATGATCTACGACGACCGAATCAAGCGAGAAAGATGCTATATCAACCGGCTAAACTCTAAAGTTTTTACCGCATTGACCTCTAAAACAAGTTTCAGTTTTGGCTTTTTTGCCTTTCCCATCCACTGCCACCACCAGGTTAGTGAATCATTCACTATGACTTTGACGGTCAGTCAATGCTGTCAAGCAGCGGATAAGGAAATAAATAACGCCTAAGTCGTTTCCTGAACTCAATTTGGACTTAATTTGAAATGCATTCGATAGAAACACAATATGTTATACGTCAACTGTGCGACTTGCATCAGTGGAACTGGTGTTAATTTATGCAGTTCATTGTATAGCAACTTATTCGCAAATGTGACATAAAGAAACATTATTTGCTAATACAGAAATGTCACATTAATACTGGCAATCATAATCCGGTAGAATGATTCTCCTACCAGATTAATCGTACAACCTCAACTTGGCTACCCATTTACGACTTTGAGCTTGCAGTCTCACTTGCAAGCTGATTTCGTCTAGATATGCTTAAGCTGGTGTATCAGCATCTATCAGACAGTGCTTCATTACGCTCGATTTGCAATACTAAACCAGATAGCGCACGGCGTCCACGTTGCATAATGAACTGGTTCTATTGATCGGTGCACAAAGAATTTAATTTTACTAGTCTGCGATTTTAATGAAGGCGACCGCAAAGTGCACGGACAAAAAGGAAATGCAGTTAAGAATATGATTCAATTTTATATGCTCCATAAATATTGATGCATACAGATGTTTTCCTTCAGAGTCTCGTCAATTGACCTCAAAATCGGCACCAAAGTATTTTATTGTAGAGAGATGTTTTCACATTAGTGTACACTGGGGTCGCTTTTTACGCGGTTGGTTGTACCGCATTTAAAAGATTAGATTAAATATATTCATACTAAACTTTGTTGATACCGCGTACAAACAATCTTCCGAATCGAGTAGAAATACTCCGCGTTATTGTAAAAGTATCACGTTCAAAAAAACGCATAAAAACAACCCGCGTAAAAGGCAACCCCAGTGTATTCTAAAAATGTATGTTATAATTTGCAACATTTTTCTGATATTTCCTACAAAATATATAACGCGCTTCAGGTTAATTAGAAAAATAACAACTTAAACGCTATTTATCATAACTACCAGTTTCTTATGCAAACTGTAAGAAAATGGTATCTCTAATGTAGCATCATAGTCCACGCCATTGAATGCATTGATGTTTTGAAAATTGATAAACCGTACATCCAAGAATCAAAGTTAGTACGTGATTTTTTATGTCATATATTCTCAGCATTATGGAAAACATATATTATTTGGTGATAATTTTCCAAAAATTTCTCAACGAAGGATGTTTGGTAAAAAATTGGAAAACCAACCTTCAGACGATCAAAAATTATATTCATCGATTCAGTGGAAAAAGTTTTGAAACAGCAGAAAAATTCATACGAAAGGAAGGAAGTTGAAAATAAAATTAGTAGAAAACAATTAATGATCGTATCGTAAATTCGTAAACAATAATAACTGTTTTAAATTCTGGATCTGGATCTGGAAATATTTACTCGTATTTTAGAAGGTAACATTCTATTTTACTCATACGGTGTATAAATACTATAATTGTTACTGATGTTAAACTATGTAGGATATAGATGAAACGATAGCGATAGATGAAACAAAACGAAACGATAAAAACTAACTTGTTTCTCCAAGTTTGCACAAGCATCATTGTTTAATAATCAATATGTGAGTTTTATTAAATTTTTAATTTATATTTTTTTTTTTAAAACTTTTATTCTCACGTTGCATTTTATTGATAAGATACAAGACCTATTTATAACTTTGCTGAAGATATCACATGAATCAAATAAATTTTATTTTAACTTTTATTTTTTATTTTATTATGATCAAACAACCATTAATGTTTAGCTAACCTCTTGTAGTTTTTATTAGTTAGTTCTCAGAGAGCCAAAACCAGGGAACTGCAGAATGGTTGAAAGCTATAGTTGCGCGTATTGAGCCATGGGAAACAGCTAATCTGATGGTTGTCGATAGTAAATCTATCCCGAGACCAGAAGTTTTAGCTGTCTTCTTTTCCAAAAGTGGCAAAACGACAACGAAACTATATTGGCTCTGGTTGAGGGCCATGATGATATAGCCAGTGATGTTTGGAGTAGGGATGTAACGGATATCCGCATCCGCATCCGCAAATGCGGAACATCCGCATGAAAATTGACATCCGCATCAACATCTGTATCCGTAATCACAAATCCGCATCCGCATCATACCATGCGGATATTGAAATAAAATATCGCTTCATAAAATATTGCAGAAAAATTTTCCTTGGTGTATTTACTGCTCGCCCAAATAACTTTTGCACTGGGGAGGGGCATGGTTATGTGAAAAAAGCAAAATATAACACAAGGGATGCTACGGCTATCCGCATCCGCATCCGCAAATGTGGAACATCCGCATCCGCATCCGCATCAACATCTGCATCCGTAATCACATATCCGCATCCGCATCCGCATCTGCAGATGTCTGAAAAATCACATCCGTAACATCCCTGGTTTGGAGGGTGTTAAAGCGCAAGCCCATCAAGATTCATGTGCAGCTCATTTTGTCAGTAACGAAGCGTCACCGAAAACCTAAATTAATCCACCTAGCGGTCAGACCCAGCCTTTCTCATTCAAACTTTTATTTGTAAAAATAGATTTACATGAACGCTTCAACCCAATAAATGTATATTCACTCTTCAGGTACTAAAATATTGATGTTGTAATCTAAACATATAAAAATGCAGTCCGGTCTGTCTGTCTGATCCATATAGGCTCGAAAACTACCAAACCGATCGACGTGAAAATTTATATGTAGGGGTTTTTGGTGCCGATATAGGTTCCTATGATAGTTTGAGACCCCTCCCTCTTTTGAAAGGGAGGGATCCCTTACAAATGAAACATAAATTTCTACACAACTCAAGAACAAACCAAGCAAATGAAACCGAATTTGGCATGTGGCTGTTTTAAGGGGTAACAAATATGACCATAATGGTTCGACACCCCTTCCTTCCAGAAAAGGAAATACAAATGAAACACAAATTTCTGCACATCTCGAGAACTAATCAACTAAATGGAACCAAATTTGACAGGTGAATGTTTTTAGTGGTAACAAATATGTTCCATAATCGACCTCAGGCAACATTTTGGATTGTAAGATAGCGACTTCCGGTTTCCGAAAAACAGCTGAAAATGACCAAAAAGCACCCAATATGTTTCTTCAACCAGTATGACGTTCGAAATTCAGAAATTGTCTCCAAATGCCGTTATGAAATTCAAACTGGCGACTTCCGGTTCCAAAAAAAAAAGCGGCAAACGACCAAATACCACCCAATATGGGTATTTCTGGAATCGTAATGATGCACTGTAGCCATAAATCAACTTCAGACAACATTTTGAATTTTAAGATGGCAACTTCTGGTTTCTGGAAAACAGCCTGAAATGAACGATTCTCATTGAACAGCCGGAAATGACCAAATACCATTCAATATGAATGTTTTCGGACCCAGAATTACGCCCAGATGACAGAAATTGATTCCACAGGCAATTTTAAAGTCCAAAATGACGACTTCCGGTTTCTGAAAAACAGCCCAAAGTGACCAAATACCACCCAATATGAGTATCTCCGCAGCCAGAATGTTGCAAGAAGCTAAAAATTGACCTCAGACACCATTTAAAATTGTAAGATGGTAACTTCTAGTTTCTGGAAAACAGCCAAAAATGGCCGATATCCGTCTAACATGAGTATCTCCGGATCTAGAGAAATCGACCAAAGACCCCATTTTGGATTCTAGGTTGGCGACTTCCGGTTCCTGGGAAACAGCCGAAAATGATCGAATAACACCCAATACGGGTGTTTCTTCAACTAGAATGACGCTCAGAGGCCAGAAATTATCTTAAATACCATTTTAAAATTCAAGATGGCAACTTCCGGTTTGTGAAAAACAGTCTAAAATAACCAAATACCATCCAATATGAGTCTCTGGAACCACAATGATGCAATGAGCTAACAATTGACCTCAAGCATCATTTTGAATTGCTAAATGGCAACTTCTAGGAACAGTCGAAAATGACCGAATAATACTCAATATGAATATTTCCGTAATTGAGATGATGCATAGAAACCAAACATTGACCCTGGACACCATTTTGAATTTAAACACGACCACTTTTAAATTCTGGAAAGCAACCAAAATAACTAAATACCTCCCAATATGGGTATTTCCGGTGTCAGAGTGATGCCAGAAAATCTGCTGAAAATGACCGAATACCACCCAATATGAATGTATTCAGAATTAAGGCGGTGTACAGAAGCCAAAAGTCGAGGATGCTGTCACTTCGATAAAACCAATCATTTCAAACGATTTGTTATTTGACTTTGATCATATCCTGTGGCCGATTTGTCGAACATTTGCAGACTTCAAACACTTCGCAAGGAATCAATGAATTTGGAACGTTCAAATAGTACGATACCACATTTAAATTATGTTGAGGCCACATATATCGATCAAAGCAGGTATAGTTTGAAATAGTTTTTGAATTTCTTTTCTTTCCATAACTTTTGAGCCACATATCAAATAGTTATGAAGTTTGTTATTTGTAAGTTTGAGAGATGACTCGTTCGTATGACACTAGTTATTTTCAAATAAGTCATGTAATTTTGGAGATAATAGACTTTCTTTGTTTTATTAACAATTTTATACAAAACGGTTGCTTTGTAATAGTTTATAAGTTTATAAGTTCTATTATAATCAAATGAAATGGGAACGTATAAGGCGGCCAAACTTTGAAACCACGTATTCAATCATAATTCATCAGTTAACCCTTAACTAGCCCGCTCATCTTATAATAATATTGATCAGATCGATTGTGTAGTTTCTGAGATAATGAAGTTTCGTGATTTTCACATTTCGGTACATTTCAGACGAAATTACAGTTCGATTACAGTAAAATTCAATAGGGTGTTATGAGGCAGCTAGACTTATCAATTGACACTAATTTTGTGGAAATCGGGTCAGCCATCTCTGAGAAAAGTGAGTGAGTTCAAGTAGTCTTCGGCACATGTTCCTTTCAATAGCTAGATTTCAAATTTTTAAACATAACAGGCAAAGTAATAGTCCGATTGCAAAACAAATCAATAGGGTCTTATAAGCAACTAGACCTTCCATTTGACACTGGTTTAAAGAAAATCGGTTCAGCCATCTCTGAGAAACATGAGTGAGATTAAACAGTCTTCAAAACACGTTTCTTTTCATAACTTTTGAACCGTATGTTCAATCTTCATAAAATTTAAAAGTTAATTGTTTTTAAGGTAGCCCGTTCATTTGAAATCAATTTTGTTCAAATCTGTTGTGTAGTTTTCGAGATAATGATGTTTCATGGTTTTTACATTTTGATACATAACCTCCAAACTAAAAATCCGATTACAATAAAATTCAATAGATAGCAACAGGACCTTTCATTTGCAATTAATTTCATGAAAATCGGTCCAGCCATCTCTGAGAAAAGTGAGTGAGAATAAAAATCTGCACATACACACACACACACATACACACACACATACACACACACACACACACACACACACACACACACACACACACACACACACATACAGAAAATGCTCAGCTCGTCGAGCTGAGTCAAGTGATATATGCCATTCGGCCCTTTGGAGCACTTTTATACTTTCGGTTTTGCAAGTGATTGCTATACCTTTCTAGGAGAAAGGCAAAAAATCACTTATTGGAACTACAAATTGAGCTATAAATTCAGAATAATTAACCCGCGGAAAATCAGGGCTGGTCGAAAATTTGAATGCGCTAGGTCTGAATCCACGGAAAATGCTGTACTGCCGTGGGCTGGGATTTTGACGTAAGCGCCAAAAGCACAAAATCGCTCCAGAAGCAAAGCGATTTATTCTAAATCGTTCGCAAATAAACAAAAGCGCTTTATTAAGCAATCTGATCTGATAGAATCTGAGTAAACATGATGAAAAACGTACCTCATTGCTTTAACACGTTCATTTATGTAAACGCATTGAGTTCTAATGCCAACGTCACTTCTTCTGCAAAATAGCAAAACCATTCTAATGTTTTGCACGAAAAATAATGTCGGTGCTCCTGAGCATTCTAGTTCGCCATGCGTTCTGTCGGTAGTCAGCAACAAGGATATAATTGAAAGTATTGTGCATGCAAAGAAAAATCGGAAGCGACGAGTCGCTCGTCTGACAAGGATTTTCCACAAGGAAATTTGAAAATTTAACGCCTATGTTAAAACGCCAGCCCACGGCAGTGAAATCGCCGAAGAAGTTTTGCCTTCACGACAAAAAACATTAAGTTCATCCAGGTCAACCTGCACGGGAAAGGGGCTAGTAGAATCCTTTGCCGCAGGTTCACCAAAGATAACATCAACGTGGTCATTGTCCAAGAGCCATGGGTGAACAAAAATAAAGTTTCAGGACTTTCAACAAGTACGGGTGAGCTCCTTTTTGATGATTCTGCACTCGCGATTTTGGTAAGTAATAGGTAATACAAACTTTACGCCAATTACAGAATTCATCAGACGGAATATAGTTGCTGTGCAAGTAGAACTACCAACGACGCGAGGAAAAGCGGAAATAATGGTGGCCTCCGCCTACTTCTCAGGGAAACTAGAAGAAGTCCCACCTAGGGAAGTACAGGAGTTTATAGCACACTGCAAGAGTCAGAATAAGCAGTTCATCGCTCATCAGAATGGAATGGGGGAAGCACAGATATAAACAAAAGAGGTGAGTACCTTTTCGAATACATACTATCTAACAATATTGATATATGCAATCGAAGTAATAAACCAACCCAACTTTTGTGAATGCGATTCGACAAGAAGTACTCGACCTAACTTTTTCGAGCGCTAAACTATCGGAAAAAATCGTCAAATGGCATGTATCTGATTAGATTTCTCTATCAGATCACAAGCAAATTTTGATTTTAGAAAAACCAACTAGGAGCTTTTTTATTCAAAATTAGTTCGTGATGAATCTACCATTGAGGGCCAAATTCAGACAATAAAAGAACTGCAAGATTCATCACAAAAATTCACGGATAAAATTATAGCCCTTTACAACCAAAGCTGTCCAACCAAGACGCGCGTATCTAACAAAGACGCGCCATGGAGGAACAGAAATCTAGAAAAACTGAGGAAGTTAACTAGAAGGTTGTACGACAGAGCCAAGTTAACCTCAAAATGGGATGCTTATAGAGAGTCCCTTACGAAATACTATAAAAAAAATCAGAAAATCACGCAGGAGGGGATGGAGATTAATGTGCGAACAGATTGAAAGCACCCCTGCAGCTACAAGAGTACACGAAGCTCTGTCCAAAGAGCACAAGATTGGCTTGACCAGAATAAAGGAGGACGACGGTACTTTTACTGCTGATTCTTTTGAAACACTCAATGCTATGATAGAGAAACATTTCCCAGGATCATGATCTATTCTACAAGAAGAAACGCAAGACTCAAATGCGCCATGTGCTGGTTCGACTATCGCTATGACAAATGCGCGTTATCCTCACTGAATCGAAAGTGGACTGAACAATCAACTCACTTGAGCCCTATAAGTCCCCGGGACTGGATGGATTATTTATAATAATGCTTCAACGGTGTGGAAGGGTTAGGGCCAGTCTAACACTTGATTACATACCTACTTATTGGAGAAAAACGAAAGTGATCATCATACCAAAGGCTGGCGCGGCAAAACACTTCCAAAAGCTTTTAGACCAATTAGTCTAACCTCCATTATGTTAAAGATAATGGAAAAACTAATTGACTACCACGTCAAACCAACGTACCTAGAAACATTTCCGCTAAGCAGGTATCAGTTTGCATATCGTAGCACCATGTCAACATTGGATGCAATACATATGCTGACGACAAAAATAGCGAAATCTATAGATGCAAAAGAAATCGCACTAGCTGCGTTCTTAGACATATAGGGAGTTTTTGATAATGTATCCCATCACTCAAAGCTGAACGCAATGGGATGCCATGAATTTGATACATATACCTCAAAATGGATCCAAATAATGCTAAATAGTCGTGAGATAACTGCAGTACTAGGTAATACTATCCTCACAAGTAACACAACTAAGGGATACCCGCAAGATGGAGCTTTATCGTCTTTGCTGTGGTCATTGGTTGTAAACCAGCTACTTTGAAACCTAACTGAGCTAGGTTTCGAAGTGGTCGAATTCGCCGATGATGTTGTGATTCTTGTGAGAGGGGAAAATCGACAGTACATTATCGGAGAGAATGCAGTTAGCTCTAAACTATATTTTAAAATGGTGTAGACAAGGGGGGCTGACAATAAACCCCTCTAAAACGCCCATTATTCCCTTCACCCGGAAAAGAAAGTACAAACTTGAAGAGCATGAAACTGGGTGAGACTATACTGCAGTTCTCCACTGAGACTAAACATCTTGGAGTAGTTTTAGATCAAAAACTCAGCTGGAATTGAATATTTCATCGGTAAAGCTCCGAGTGCCCTCTGGGTGTGTAGCAAAGCTATTGGCAGAAAATGGGGTCTAAGGCCAAGTATGATTTATTGGTTGTACCAGGCAGTAATAAGACTAAGAATAACATAGTTATGCCTCGCTAGTGTTGTGGCCTAAAACGAAAGAACGGTCAACGCAGATCAAGCTTGGCAATTGCAAAGGCTAATTTGTAATGCAATTACAGGAGTAATGAATAGTGCTTTGTCAAAAGCCTCAGATGCAATTCTGCATCTATTACCACTGCATCAAGTAGTACAACTAGAGGCGGAAATAAGTGCGTTGAAACTAACTCGCCATAAAGAAGTACCTGATGGAGATCAGAGAGGCCAACTGGCAATCCTCAAAGATTTTCAGCTGAGCACACTGTCGTGACGTCCCATTTTGTTCAGCGTCTATTCTCCATCGCTTATTCCAGTCGAATGAGATACAGATACATCTAGAATGAGCTCGGACCCACGCTATGGATATGATATCACACTCACGCTCACGCTATCGTTCTTCGGTCGCACCACTACAGGCTATCGGCTTCGGTTGCACCACTACAGATAACATTCAAGTACGAGATTAATAGGGCAATTCCTACTTCCTTCAGAAGTCTCAGTAACTTCCTTCAGGGTTGAATTGGGAATATATTAGGAATGTCTATTAGAATAAATAAACATTGTTACCATCGACTTATATTTATTTTGTATGACTGCTATCTCATCTACTACACAAACCAGGTATCGAAGACATGATGAACACAAAAGCAAACTTCGAAATACCTTTCAAAATCATAGAGTCCGAACGGGAAGTCTGGGAACAAGGTGGCCCGAATATCCGACAAAGCTCGTCGTCTTTTACACAGATGGCTCAAAAATGAATGATTTAACCGGAGCAGGTATAAATGGTCCAGGGCTTAATATCTCAATACCAATGGGCCGGTGGCCTACAGTGTTCCAGGCCGAAATATTTGCAATTCATGAATGTAGTGATGGGAAATATCGCCCAAAACAGACATCGATAACAATCGATAATTCCGGAGCTTTTATCGATATTATCGATAAGTATCGATAATTTGACAGCTAACGTTTGCGGTAAAAAAATTTTTTTTTCAGATGGTGAGAAAAAAACTATTTCAGATGGTGATGAAAAAAAAACTATGACAGATAATTGAGTTGGATAAATTTCCCATGGAAGGTTATCATGTTAGCTTCCTCGCAAAAAAAATATTACGTCCTTGCGTGCAGCCTTTCGGCAGTTAACCGGAACATTCGCCATGGCGGACGAAAACATACGTGTAGCCATGTTTTTAAGCTCTTTCTTCGTTTTTTTTTATTAATTCTCCCTCCGTTTTCGCGACAAAGTTGTTGGAATAGATCTTGCGCTTCAAGTTTGCCCAGAAATTCTCGATGGGAAGCAGGTGGGGGGCATTGGGCGGATTCGCCGACTTCGGTACCACATCGATATTCAGCCGCTCCATCTCCTCCAACGATCGCTTCGAGTAGTTGGCCGACGTCAAATCTGGCCAGAACACCGTGTCTTCGCGCTTATGGTATTTCTTGATGAACGACGCAACTTCTGTCAGGCACTTCGTACTATAAATTTCCCCGTTCACGGCCAGCCCGGAGCGAAAGAAGAGCAACTTTGACATCCCTTTCACGCTGATTGTCAGCCACAGCCGCACCTTCTTGGGGAACTTGGTCTGTGAAATAACCTTTACCTCGATGCTCACTTCCTTCGTGGGGGAGGTAAAATACAAAGAGCCCTGCTAGTCATTGCCATCCAGGGTAAGATAGGTCTAGTCGTCTAATACCACTGCCACGTCGCGATTCGCCGGGAAAATCGACTTGACCATCTTATTCAACCGCTGTCGCTGCGTCATTGCCTGCAGCTCCGAGACCAGTGGACGGGACTGCCGCTTTCTGCATGTATGTCCATGTTCTCCTGATACTTTTTCACTGTTTCAGAGCATGCACCAACCTCTCGGCCAAGTGCACGCAGCGATTTAGCCACTTTTCCCTCGGTCTTCCTCTTAAGCATCCTTTGAAGCTTCTTCTCGCTCAGGGTCGTTGCTCTGATCGTAGTCCAATAGAGTCAAGATGTTGTAGATGCCAGAACCGGCATACCCGGCGTCCACAAAGTGCCGCACGATGTCCGTTTTTGACGCGGCGGGGTACCGTTCTTTGAACGCGCACACTTCTGAAAGGAGTAGCTTCACTTTTTTCGCCCTCACAGTTAGAGTTTGACTGATAGAGCTGTCAAATTTTTTTTTGCTAACTCATGGGTTACAATGATTGATGATGCATGAGTAGTTTCGTCAGTGCGATTAAAGGTAAACTCATGAAAAATCGGCAATTTTTGTCCATTTTTTTTACCGCAAATGTTATTTGACAAATGGATACGTTTGCGTTGCGTTGACGTCAATGTGACAGTAAATGTATGGGCTAACTGTCGAATTGCTGCAAACGCAGCCGCAACGTATTCATTGTGTTAAGGCCTTAAATGACAAATCTTACGACACTGCGAATGAAAATTCAAACAACCGGACGAGTTAAACAGTTTGTTTTGGAAAGTCTTCGGGTTTTACGCCGGGAGTGCTTTCTACGGAGTAGTTTCAATTAGTGCTGGGACTTTTAACCGGATATATTCGTGATCCGGTTATCCGAAGCTCGGATCACGGATGTGTGAACGAATACTATTCGGATGTCCGGATATCCGGAGATCCGGATACGGGTAATCGAATAGTCGGATATCCGGATATACTATCCGGATATCCGGATTTTTTTTTAGCTCTTAGGCCCGTTCGAATGAAATGTAACGCAAAAAATGGCTTTTTCCACAATCTCCCATCCCCTCGTAAGTATTTATTTACATAATTCTCATTAAACTATGTTCGGATACAATATCCGGATATCCGGTTATTCGACTATCCGAAAATCCGGATATCCTGTCGGATAATATCCGGATATCCGATTGAACCGGATTTTGGATATTTGTCCGATATCCGAGGTCGGATATCCGGTTATTTTAACCCGAATAGTCCCAGCACTAGTTTCAATCCGAAGTTCATTTTGAAGGTTGTATAATAAGGGAAATAATTGAAGCAGGAAAAATTCTGTCAATTTTTAAATGGCCAAAACTTCACGAAAAATGAATCAATTCTGACAAAACAGGTTTCATTTTACTGGAAAACTGTCCTACTTTCCTTAAATAACTTGAGAACTGGACGTGACCAAGGGTCACTGGAAATGTTTCGGATTTCCGGAGTGTGTGCCAAAGTGTACATTTTTGCAACGCGTAGAACTTTTTCTGACATTCTGTTTCACTTAGGTTTATATGTTGCCAATAAATTAAAATTTATTTCGGGTTCAATGGTAGCCAAAGATTGAAAATTCGCCAAGGAATCAACGAGGTATGAATTTATTAAGTATGGGTGTTGACTTTGGTGGTTTTTTCCCTGTTGGGTACTAATTTTCTTTGAGCTTGCAGCACTCTAGCAGAATTCAATCGAACATTGTGGGTGTATAGGTCTTATTAAACCAAGCGACTTTCCAAACTTGCGTTTGAAAATTTCACATTTTCATTTTCACGCGGATTTTCTCTAGAATGTTATTTATGCAGATTTTCAAATTAACGTGGTTTTCTACGCGAATTTTTTAATTAAAGCGGTTTTTCAAGCGGATTTCTGAATTAACATGGTTTTTCACGAGGCATGTATCCCCCGCGCAAGAAAACCTAACTGTATTTGAACCTTTTTCTTATGAATCAATATATCTTACACGCTCGTTCAATTTTACTCTAAATTGGTTAGAAAGTACTCACTTTCGTATTTTGATTCAAAATGTCAAAAAATGAGTAATATTGATTAACGAAACTGAGTAACTTTCACCCAGTTTTCGTATTTTTTAGTTTTGCTCACTTTTGGGTAACCGTTCATTTTATATCAGTTCGCTGTAAACAAAAGCTAGGCATTTAACAGTTCCCTGTTTGTTTCGCTTATTCGTACATGGATTTAGTTTCGAAAGTACTGCAACGAATAGTTTACAATAAAATAATAATCCGCTCTTTGAAATATGAGCCACAAGTCAAATAAGTGTGTGCTGCAGTAGTGAGGGAACGAAACGCGAAGAATGAGTTCATAAAAACATCGGACACGTCCGCTTGTTCAAATAACTTCTGTTTTTGTTACATTGATTTTGTAACATATTGATCAAGCTATTTGAGTGGTCAGATCCATATTCTTAAATCATGGATGAGACGGTAATGCTTATTCTTTTTGTAATACTAGTTGGTTCCTATATAGCTGGAAGTATACTGTTAATCGTGATGCTGTTGGAGGAAAAACTAAAAATGTGTATATGTTTGGTGTTAGGTTGTTGGTGGGAACGGCCCTTACAGTAATACCAGAAGGAATTCGTTCCTTGTACGATGCAAGCTCGGATGGAAGCAATCTTGAAGTTAAATACGTGGGCACCTCTCTAACACCGGACAATAAACACAGCGCTGATTTATCCACATTTGGGCTCTCCCTAGTACTGGGCTTTGTCTCCATGATACTTGTACCGAGTTGTAGCTTTTTTACGCGAAGCAATCCGAAAGATGGAAATGATATAAAATAATAATAATTAGGTAACTTGATGGGAAATAAATCTACAACATATTAACAATTTTTCAACAACATAATTGTTTTCAAATTTTAATTTCCGAATTTCCTATTGTTTTCTTTTGCGTAGGGAAGTCAAATTAACGAAACTGAGTAACAGTTACTCAGTTTGGCTAATTCATGCTTTTTTTTTAAAGAGTAAATAGTACTCAGTTTTTGACTGGTCACTCTGTTTAGGGTAGATTCACTTTTAACGAAATTGAGTCAAAATTTACCCAATTTAGAGTAAAAACGGCCGAGCGTGTAGTAAAAATTATCTGAACTTTCCTTCAAAAATATAAAAAAATGAGTTTAATATCCTACTCTGAAATAAATATAATTTTAAAAACAAAAAATGATTTTAGAAATTATCGGTGATCTCTGATTTTTCTAAATGAAGTATTTTAGATAGACAATTTAGTTGCCTAAAACGTTCTATGCGTTGCAAAAATGTACACTTTGACACACACTCTTGAAATCCGAAACATTTTAGGTGTAGGTTGGTCACACCAAATACCCAAGTAATACTAATATAATACTGTTTTCCAGTGAAACCGGTTATCAAAATTGATTCATTTTTCGTAAAGTTCTGGCCATTTAAAATTCGAGAGAATTTAATTTATCTCAATTATTTTGTCTACCCCCTGTATAAATCAGGATACTTTTCTGGCGCAGCAATTTCGTTGATTTGGATTTTTTTTGGAACTAAAAATTGTTTGTTGGGTAACAGATACTTTAAACTTAAACAGTTCCAAGTTAAACTAAACAATTACCAGAGAATTACCAATAGACTGCCGCTATGCATGTCTATCATATTATGAGAGTTGGCAAGCCAAAGAAAATGCATTTTATTACAATTTCGTATCATTGCTTTTTATGAGATGGTGCAAAAAGTTTGGATATTTTTTTGAAGTTCTCCAGTACTAAGCTGTCGAATTCATCTGTTCTTAGGAAACTAAAAACTATAAATACCTTTTTAGTTACCATTATTTTTCAGAAACTCAGTGCCACCCGGGGCGAACCTTTACACCACCCCCAACAATGCTAAATCTTGTCGAATAGCAGCAACCAACAAATACCTAGCGGCAAAAGTAACTCCTGGGGTAGGGTAGGTGAGGTCTTCTTCTTTTGGGTCTCCTCCAGTAACCAGCCGCACTGACTTGTGCTCACCCTTATAATATCGATAATTATCTTTAACGTCAAAAAGTTAACGATAATATCGATGTCCAGCATTTATCGATATTATCGATAAGTATCGATAAGTTTCCCATCACTACATGAATGTGCACAAGTCTGTTTGGCTAGAAAATACAGGCATGCTAACATATGCATTTTTTGCTGATAGCCAAGCAGGACTTAACTCACTGAAAACCTTCGCATATACCTCTAACCTAGTATGGGAGTGCATCCTTTTACTGAAACAACCTGCAGAAAGGAATCGAGTATGGTTATACTGGGTTCCTGGTCACTGCGGGGTGGAAGCCAATGAAGCTTTGCTAGACAGGGGTTATGTACCGATTTCATTGGCCCAGGACCGTTCTATGGGGTGCCATCAAGCGTCTTGAAAGCAGAATCGAAAACCTAGGAACATCGGACAATACAGAAGAACCAGATATGCTCAGTAGGGCTACGCCAGTTGAAACGGTTTATAAAACCAAGCGTGAAGAAAGGCTAACAATTGCTTGGTTTAAATAAAACTAAGAACAATTACCGGACTGTTTACAGGACACTGTCCAAGTGAGTATCACCTAAAATAAATTGGTCATGACGAAATTTGTCGTCTCTGCGGGTTCCAATGTAAAACCGCAGAACATTCGCTCTGCCACTGCAGTGCACTTACACAGCGCAGAATAGGAGCCTTTGGAAAAGGAACTTTGGAGCCTTTCGAGGTCTGGTCTGCAGATCCAAATGAAGTAAATAATTTCATACGAAAATCAGTGCCAAATTGGAAGAAAGGGTGCAACATGACAACGACGATCACTTCAATCAATAGCGATATGTGTGCCTAGAGAACCTCTAGACTAAAGAAGAGGTATACCACAAAAGATCAAAATATAGGTCGCAGTGGTCCAAGTCTTACAAAAAAAAAAAAAACAACAATTACGGATACCTTTTTTTTTGTTATTAAAAACTAAATTTTGATTCTAAATGCGTCGGTTTTCAAATTTTTTTTTGAAAAAGCTCGAAAATTTTTAATATTTAGGAAAATACTCATTAAAATGTATGATCAATAACGTATAATTCATTCTTTGATAACAAGATGATTGGGCGAACCATTCTCAAGGTAGGGGTTAAAATATTTCAAGTGATATTTAGTCATATATTAATTGAATATTCACTCTCAGGTTGGATTGTTTTAAAATATTGCTCCATTCTGCCATTCATTGTGTATATTCTTCATGTGATACTTTAGAACATTTTTGATAATTTATCATTAATTTTCTGATTAGCACAATCATACAATTCTTTCGCGTTGGTAATGAGATGTTCATGTTCTTTGGCCTACACTGGCGTTTCTTGCCATTCGTTTTAATGTGCCACCAATTGCTTCGCATGGGCCTTTGCCACGAGAAGTCGCAAACAAATACCACTCTGCATCAATGTCATATTTTGTTTTGAACTTACAAAGCTTTGCACAAAGATTTTTTTTGTTTTGAATTGCGAGACAGGCCCATTTGTCATAAATATTGCTTTTTTCAACTGTATTTTTGTTTTCAAGAAACTCATAAATGAACATCTGAACCGCAACGGTATCAGGTGAGGGACTCCCGCTATTGATATGAAGCTGATATTTTTTCAAATAATTACTTTGAGTGGCATCTTGAAGAACAGTTCTCTGAGAAATCGCACACTACAGCAATTTCGCCATTCTTTAAGTTATTCTTTGCTTGTCTCATGTAAGTCGATGGTTGGGTTTTTATATAATCGTGGGTTATAAATTTTTCCAACTATTCACAAAAATAAGATAAGAGATATTTCATAAACTGGTTTCACAAGTGCCTCTATATTACATCGATTTGTTGCAATCAGCTGTTCGAAAGACATTTCACTTACACAGCTTTCTGCAAGTTCTTTGAAAAACTGTTTTCAAAATCTAAACGGCTGGAGCAATATTCTCATTTGCGGTGCTA
Source organism: Wyeomyia smithii (assembly GCF_029784165.1). Lineage (NCBI taxonomy): Eukaryota > Metazoa > Arthropoda > Insecta > Diptera > Culicidae > Wyeomyia > Wyeomyia smithii. The sequence continues at coordinate 168,742,678 of NC_073695.1, read as the reverse complement.
ACAATATTTGGATCTTGTAGTTGGGCTGCATAATAGCTGTTCATAGTAAAATTTAGAATCATTTTAGAAATAATATTACTTTATATTTTGGAAAGAATATTACTCAGTATTTTTGAGATAATTAAACCCCAAAATGGATATTTACATTTACGAAGTGCACGAAAAAGTACAAACTTGGACACGACCAGCACAGATTTTGCTTAAAGTTGGGGCGATTATTCATTACTTTTTATGTCGATTGGAATATCCTCCGCTCTGTGAGACCCCACGCTTTGCTTGCAACAACGATTACGCATTTTTTGTCCAAACCACTTTTTCTATTTCTTACAATTTACGGACGTAAGTCGTCCGAAAATTACTGATAGATGATTTTTGAAGAAAACAAAGCAAGGGATCCAGAAAAAATATTATTTTTGGTCGCAAGTGTTGCCAGATAGATTATTTTTGTATTTAAAAACCCGAATTGGCATTTCTCGGCAAATGGAGCCAATTTTTTTGAAGTAGAGTACTTCTCTCAGGAAGTTCGGCTACATAGTGATGTGGAATGAAAATCTAAAACCGGAAAAAGTGAAAATATGTCCAATTTCAAATGTTAATAAATCGGTTAGTATTCGATGGATTTCCTTCGTTCTTGCAGCAATAGATTGGAAAATCTCCAAAGATTCTTCCCAAAAGAAGATAATTGTAATTTTATTATTCACACTATTGTACTATTAAAAATAACCCAGCCTTGTCAAAACGCAAAATTCGACCTCTGATTGGTCGTTATATGATTGCTTCCCAAGCACGGTCGACAGAATCATATACCTTGCAATTGAAACATGCTATTTGGTCTATATAAGAGCCTGTTTCAGCCGAAGCCGCTCATAATAGTTCTAGACAGCGACAACAGCAGTCGACCTCCCTTAGCAGCAGTACTAGCAGTGCAGTAGATACAAGCGATGGCGCAAAGCGGCCAGAGCTGTGGCGTAGCAACGGATAGTGCACTAGTTGCAGCGGATTCCAGCAACGATAGCGGCTGATGCAGTGAGGCACTTTAGTGAAATGCAGTCTCTGTGCGATAGTGGGCACTAGTAGATGCATTCAATGAAAAGTTGACTTATTTTGACAACACGTGAGCCATCTAGTTTTGAGTGTTATATCAGCATTTCATGAATGGGGTTGGGAGTTACCGACCATTCTCATTGTACAAGTTTTAGTGACTCAATACTTTGAAGGATCAATAACGACGCCAGCCACATCCATGCAATCAGGTGGGAAGAGGGAAGGGATGTTAGTTTGACCCTTGCCATTTGGAGAAATATTATTGAAAATAATCAATCCTTGTTGAAGTGCAAAATTCGATTGATCTGATTAGTCGACGTTAATTTACTAGAAAAAATGACTGATACGCAAGCAGCCCGGTTATCTTTCTTGTAAAAGTATTCTACTTCAACCTTGCGGTCGCGGCTTTGCACACAACCCTCCTGTTTTTTAAATTCGATAGATTTAGTGTATTTCTCGGAAAAAATACGTAAAAAACATTCATCACCTCGTAGTAATATGAGCCATTTTCAAGATATAACATTCTTACGAAAAATGTTTTAATTTTCGTAAATTATTTGCTGCTCAATTTGTTAAGCCAAATACGTGTGCAAAGTTTCATTCAAATAAAAAAGAGTCGATTAAATTTTTGCTTCTTTCCAGGTCATTTGACGCGATTTCACTCAGTTGTCACCTGTTATAATGCTGGTTTACCAAGTCAGTCGTTTCACGTTCATATCTTTACCGAGAATGATGAGGCTTCTAATGATAGTCGACCACGAAATCTGTGGACTTTTTTAAATCTAGTTTTTGACTGGTCATCTATTTTTAAGAAATTTATTTTCAACTTGTCAAAAGCGTCTCAGTCCTATTGACTCAAATTTTATGTTCGAGCACTCTGAATGATAAAACATAATATAAAAATTAATGTCACTGCGTTCACATTTTTATAACAAACATAAGTGTAGAAAAATCTATTAGTCATACTCTACTAAAGCTCACCAAATGAAAATTTATGAACGTAGCATGAGTGATTGTAATACATATTTAGCAGGAAATAATTTCAGGAAAATTAACTATTTTATCATACATAATAATAGTTCCAAAGAAACCTGGAATTTTTACCCATCCGATTTTTTTCTATGATTGAGCTTCCAATGGAAAGAAGGATGACGTTTACAGATCGTTAATCTTTATTTAAAACTGGTCGCCCAGAACTTGATAAACGAATTTTGGTAACTCTAAGATATCCCTTATTTTGTTTTTCCTTTTTCGCAAATACCACTCTCAATTTTCACTCCTTCATATATTTCAGTTTTGTACACGTGACCATAAACAGCCAGAATGTTTTTTTTTTCTATTTTTGATGTTAATTTCAGTAACTCAATTTAAGCTCGTACATTCCTTTAAACGTGATCAACTGTTCAGTTGCTGCAAAATAGGTAGCTTCCTGTTCAGATGGATATGGTTTCCAATGACGTGAATAGTACTCACTATTTTTCCACACTACTACTCACGTCTCGCGATGATCTTGTGTAGGGTTCTGCAACGTATCTATCTTCGGAAGCATCACCAAAACACGAAAGGTAACGTGCGAAAAACAGGTTTTTTTTCGAATCCATCAATTCTAAGGGTAATAAATAAGCCAGCCAGTTTTCGAAGGTTGGTCGTAAAGGTGAGAATTGTTCGTTATCAACCAAACAGAACGTGTAAAGGAAATTTCAAAACTTTTAAATAAACTGAATTTGATTCGAACGAAATTATTTTTGTGTATCAGGAATAATATTCAGGTTACTAAACTTAGGTTCTTTTCCAAAAGATTTAAAAAATCAAGATTTTAACATTTTGCCCAAAATTCAGATCTCAGCAAATTCATGTCGTTATTTTTTCTGAACATTTGAATTAATAGAAGAGATTGCCGTACTAATAGATTGCACAAATAAAAAGATTTACAGACATCTGAATAGTTCCACTGGCCGCAATATATTTATCGCACCCTCGTCCGAGCAATTTGATCGAATCGGTCCAATCAAGTTCAGAATACAATACTATCCTGTCATAACACGGCAGGTTTCCTTGGAAGAACAGCACTATACAACCACATGTACCACTGAACCATAACCAGCGCGATTTCACCAATTCGCCTTGACTAACTGTATCAGAATGGATCGCTGTATGCACCAGCAAACAGAAACTTTACATCAGCGGCGGCTTCTGCTAGAACATGATTTCAACGCGATTGTTGTTATGCTTTACTCTGAACCACTTTGATTGTATTTACCAAAAATTTATGTATTGCTATAACGATTATCCCGACAGATAATAATCAACATTCAGCTCCATCCAGAAACTAAGAGCAGTCTATATTTGTACCTCGTCTTCCTGAATCTCCTCGATCCCACTTTCGATACTAATTATAAAACTCGTTTCGGGTATTTTCCTCTTGAGCAGCGGCATCCTGTTTGGGTTGCCCACCGTACTGTACCGCTTCGAAGTGATGACTACTGCCAGAGACTGGCTTCTAGTAGACTTAAGCCTTCTATGTCTTGAGTTCAACCGGCCGCTAATGTTGTTGGTGAGCGTTTACTGTTGTAGTTTTGAATCTTTACAGGCGCGACAGACTGCAGCATAGCAATGGATCCGAAGGTTCAATGCTTCAATGCATTTTCTTTTGCTCGCTCGCTCTGTAGAAGCAGGTATCCATAGTGACTTTGCTCTCTCAGAAGTTAGCTTCAGAAGGTAAATAAGATACGTTGTGTTGGTACTGCTGCAGAGCTTGGAACACAGTGTACTTACTAGTTTTTCATCATTGAGATCATTGGCCAATATTCAGTAGGTGCTGTACTTACTAAAGTACATGTATACAGTTGAACAGCAAATCCCCACTCTTTTCAGAAAATTAATAAGCCTACATACCGTTCATCTCACGATGCCATGCGGTGCAGTAGCCTAAGGTTAAACCGTTTATACTTTACATTTTTACAAAAGAAAAAAAAATCATTCCTCTTTGGTCATACCAAATTCTCCTATACAGTGATGAAATTGAAAGAAAGTTTACTAATATGTCATGTCAACTGTCCTTCAACTTTTATTAGTGAATCGTCCATCACCGAGTGGTTTACCGTACACTTGTCGATTGTTTTCTTATTTTCAAGGTCAGCCAAAAGGCTCTCGCTAAGAGTTTGGCTGTGCAGCAATCGGTTTGTTAGGAGATCAATCATGAAAAACGTTAGGTACTATAGAACCTTCACCGCTCGAAAACTGTTTTCGTGTGTGGTAATTCAACAAAAGATATGTTTTATGACTTTTACAGTGCCCTATGTCGGTGTACTCGAAACCAGCCCTGCGTGATCAAATCTTACGCATCATATCTTCTGTCCAATGATTATTTGTTCGATTATCACATTATCATCTGTACGATAATTGAGCGATGAGTTATTTGGGAATGTCTATGTTATACTACTGGCTGAAAATCAATTATCAATAAAGATAAAAACATTTTTCCATAGCCTTGTTTTGAATGCATTTGTGGTTATACATTTTGGTTTTTAAAAGCACCTGCTAAAGCTTTGCACCTGTTCAATAACGCTTTCCCGACTGACAGAATGCCTATTAATAAAAAAAAAATTTTTTTTAAAGGGGGGGGGATTTGTTAGTAGCTTGAGTATTTAGGATAAATATTAGTAAATAATGAGTATGTGTGTCCAATCACAAATGGTGACTTTTCAACACTATTAGAAATTTATAATTTTAATTGTTAGGATTTGTTTGCTTTCGCAATTACGACTTATCATTCGTAGGGATTTAAACCTACTTGTCAAAAAAGGGGAAGTCAACTTACAACTAGCTCAATTGCTAACTTATTGGCTATAAAGAGATCTTATCGTAGCAATTGAGGATTGCAACGATTTTCGTCGAAAATTGTTAATAATTTTATTTGACATAGCTTCTAATGTTTCATCACCAGTAAGTCTATGTACTTCGAGTGTACCAAACCAAGAAGGACGCTTCAATATCATTTTCAGAATTTAATTCTGAATCCTTTGAAGCGTTTTCGTCCTTGTTGAACAGCAACTTGACCAGATCGGTACAGCATAAAACATTGCTGGTCTAAAAATTTGTTTGTAAATCAAAAGTTTGTTCTTTAAACAAAGTTTAGAATTCCTGTTAATGAGAGGATATAAACATCTCGTATATTTGATGTACTTGGCTTGTATACTCTCAATGTGCTCTTTGAAAATAAGTTTTTATCGTAAATTAGTCCCAAGTACTTAACCTTCTCAGACCAACCTAAAATAACCCCATCCATCTTGACAACTTGATTATTGATTGGCTCGAGAACAGAAGCCCTAGTCTTATGGGGAAAAAATATCATTTGAGTTTTAGAAGCATTGGGAGAGATTTTACACTTTTGCAAGTAGGAAGAAAAAATATCTAAACTTTTCTGCAATCGACTGCATATGACACGAAGACGTTTTCCTTTTACGGAAATGCTTGTGTCATCGCAGAACAATGACTTTGTGCATCCTGGAGGCAAATCAGGAAGATCTGAAGTGAATATGTTGTACAGGACTGGACCCAAGACTGAACCTTGAGTCACACCTCTGGCTCTGGCAGGAAATCTATCAGATTTTGAATTCTGATAGACAACCTGTAGAATTCGATCAGCAAGATATTTTTTTAAAATTTTGATTAGGAAAATTGGAAAATTAAAAGTTTGCAATTTCGTAATCAAACCTTTATGTCCGTTGGAGTTTTTGAACGGAGGGTGCTGCGGACTATCTATTGTGGAGTACAGACGGACGACGGATAATGGCGCCAGTGCAAGAACCATGAACTGCACGCGCTGCTTGGAGAGAACCCCATTGCACACCTGGAGAAAGTCAATAGGTTGCGGTGGGCCGGTCGCGTCGTAAGGATGCCGGACGATAATCCTGTGAAATCACTTCTCTACAGCAACCCTGTTTAGAACTAGAGGGGCGCAGCACAGACGGTGTTACTATTACATATATTTTTAAAAATTTTATTTCATTAAAAGATGGTAATTGCTTCCGCAGTTAAGTGATTATAATTGTAGTAAAATTGTAAACCTACTTGTCAAGCAAAAAATAAATGAATTTAAAATTAAACCTTCATATAATCTTATTTCTATCTTATTGACTATAAAGTGAGCTTATACTTGTAATTGAGGATTGCAACGATTTTTGTAGGAACTTATTGATAATTTGGTTTGACATATTTTCTAATGTTTCCACATTAGTGAGCCTGTGTAGTTCATTCGTACTAGACCAGCGAGGACGCTTCAATATCATTTTTAGAAGTTTATTCTGAATCCTTTGAAGCATCTTCTTTCTGGTTGTACAACAACTTGTCCAGATGGGAACTGCATATAACATCGCTGGTCTAAATATTTGTTTGTAAATTTACAGTTTATTCTTGAGACAAAGTCTAGAATTTCTGTTGATTAGAGGATTTTTTTTGTAAGATTTGGACCACTGTGACCATTGTTTTGATCTTTTGTGGTAAGAGGATCTTTTGTGATTAGAGGATATAAGCATTTTATATATTTATTGCACTTTGTTTGAATATTCTCAATGTGCTCCTTGAAAAAAAGATTTTTATCATGAACTAGCCCTAAGTATTTAACTTGATCAGACCAATTTAAGATTGAGCCGTTCAGCTTAACAACATGATTATTGGTGGGTTTGAGAAAAAAAAAACTCTTGGTTTATGAGGAAAAATAATTAATTGTGTTTTTGATGCTTCAGGAGAAATCTTCCATTTCTGCAAATATGAAGAAAATATATCTAGACTTTTTTGCAGCCTACTGCATATAACACGAAGGCTTTTTCCTTTTACGGAAATGCTTGTATCGTTACAAAACAGAGATTTCTCACATCCTGGTGGAAAATCAGGAAGATCAAAAGTAAAAATATTGTATAAGACTGAGCCCAAGATACTTCCTTGAGGTACACCAGCTCTGACAGGCAATCTATCAGATTTACCATTTAAATAGTTAACCTGAAGAGTGCGGTCAGTCAGAGGAAAATGGAAATTGGACATTTTAGCTATCAAACCTTTATGCCAAACACTGTCGAATGCCTTTTCTATGTCTAGAAGAGCAGCTCCAGTGGAATAACCTTTAGATTTATTAGTGCGAATCATATTAGTTACTCTAAGTAACTGATGAGTAGTCGAATGCCCATGGCGAAATCCAAACTGTTTATTTGCAAAAATTGAATTTTCATTCTATTAAGAATTATTCTTTCAAAAAGTTTGCTTATAGAAGAGAGTAAACTTATTGGACGATAACTTGATGCTTCAGCTGGATTTTTTTCCAGGTTTTAAAATTGGAGTGACTTTGGCATTTTTCCACTGAAATTATGAACACTTTCGAAATGCTGAGCAAGTTTTTGAGCTTTTTGATCATTCGTTAGAAATACGTGGTCACCATCTTCGATGGGGTCGATTTTTTATACCAATTTTTGCCTTGGCCCATTAAACCTCACAGTTTTTAAAATGTTAGTAGTTTCACGGTTGCGTGATATTAGCCTTTTTACCCGATTTGGTTTGGATTAAAACCCAAACACGAATTTCTTTTTAATAAAGCTCGATCCCGATTCGTACCCGACATTTTAAAAAATCTTCATCCATTCTTTCCGTCTGGTATCATCTCTACCATTCAGATCATAGTTGAGGTTTGCTGCTCTGCTAATTTTAGAGGCAGTGCGACGTAAACGTACAGCTCACTAAAACATAATAAACGCAAAATGTGAATTGTAGGGATTGTGTCGCTTCGGGTAATGCATTTACTATATAATCAGTTAGTAGTACCCTGCCTGCCAGCTAGTATCATTTCGCAAACAATGCTAATCATGGTAGAACTTAGTTTAATAGTTGAATTTCCTTCTCATCGTGTAACACTACACAGTTAAAAATTCTGAATATCACACGTCACGTGAAATATTTTCTCATTTGAATTTCTGTTGCTTCCGACGAAAACCACGATTTTAAATGAAAATTATATGCAATATTATTTGAATTTCGGTTGCTTCTGACGTAAATAATGGTTTTGTTTGAAAATTACACGCAATATCATTCAAATTTACGTGGAATGTTAAAGAATTTTCTATCCTAAGCGATGGAGGCAATTCTTTACATGCGATTCGACATAAAGTTTTCTTACTGTGTATGCAATGATATGCACTATGTGATTACGTTATTTGATATTATTATAGTGACCTTGTCGTGAGTCGCATTGTTTGGTTAAATTGTTCAATGTTTTTTGGCGTCATTACGGAAATTTAGCATATATGAAAATTAACGTAGACAACGTGTTTTTATTGTACCTCACTAGACCGGGAGAACAATGATGATGATAATAATCAAATTCTATAGCATGGAACACACACAAAACTCTTAAGCAAAACTTCATAGCCTGGATAATTATCTTTTGTATGCTTTATCGTAATTGTTCGATGCAGAGCAGAGTAAATCATCTACGTTGGACTTTTCATACCTTCCGCTAGGGAATAATACATGTAGTTAAACTAACTAACATCCAACATAAATTTGCATCAGAGAAAGTTTCGACAAACCAAACCTGGAAGAAATATGATTCCTGTTAGAGTCTAGCATAGTTCTGGTGGAGTGACTGGTGCTAGCACAAACTAACCTATCCTTTTAGTTACCGAATGCCGCAGAGGAAGAGAATAGAGGTTTACTTTTCGTCTTATTTTGAAACGATCGACTATGTAGAATAGCTGCAATTACATGGACCCATTTCAACCGAAAATAATGTCCTTTACCTTGGCTCATGCAGTTAGGCTGATGTAGTCATGTTAGAATGATAAGGGTATTCGGATTCAAGATAGACAAGACAGTATGAGAGGAATTTAATCTGAGAAAATTTCCGAATATTCTAGTTCATAGAAACACAATGATACTCCACAGTGTGATATTTGTGCTTATTAAATACTAATGACAAAGAGAGAAACATTCTCGATGATTAAAAACTCCACTGCAATGTGGTACCCCACATTTCGTTTTCGAAATAGGTTGTTTTTCGGAATTTAACTAATTTTCGAATACGGGAGATTAGCATTAAAAAATATTATACAAACGTTACAAGGATTTACTCTGCCATCTTCTAAGAACTGAGTGTGCAAAACTCGATTCGTAATGTTTCTCGTCTGTCGGTACGCTTCCCAATGGATGCCTCTGTTCATAATCGAAACTGTAATCTACAGGGTATCTACAGGGGTATTTTGGCCAGCTTTGGGAAGTGTTCGCACATTTCATTAAAAACAAACACAATTTTTCAACATAAATACCTACTCTATTATACCATTGTTAAAAGCTAAGTGTCTATTTTAATATACACCGTTCAACAATGCAATATATTGAAAAATATCCTAGAAATATAAAAATTTCTACGAAATACTAAAAACATATTTTGGTCCACCAAATTTTTACTTTGGCCCACCTTTATATCTACAGACGTATATGGAAATAGTTCGGACTAATTATGTTTAAGATCATCATCGGTATTTTTCGAGCAAAAATAGTGGGTTTGAGGTGAACATCCTTCTGCTGTGAATTTTTGTAAATTTCAAGCATCTAAAAATGAAATGATTTGGCTTATAGCGGTTTTACAGGCATTCTCATCCAAGTTCATATCGTTAAATGTGATAAATTAAGAAGTAATTACCTGTAAATTGTCACAAGCTGCTTCTTTATTCACGTGCAACGGCCGAACGGTAATCAAGGGAGATGTCAAAACTTGGCATGGCCAAAATATGTTTGCTTCAGAAAGAGGCAAACATATTTCGGCCATGCGTTTAACCACTTTTTCAACTTTTTCCAACAAATTGGAGTATACAAACTGTTTCTATGACATTATATTGATGTTACTACAACAACGAATTGTTTGAAGAGCATACATATTTGTTACTATAGCTTCCGGACGTTGACTTGTATATTACCACTTCCTCTTGACTTTGGGTTGACGCAGCCATGACTTTGAATATGTATGAACTAATTCCAAAATAACACTACCTAGAGCCAGTTTTTCGGCGAAAATTACAGTGAAGTATGATTCTTAGGTGTGTTATTCAATGTTGCATGCATAGTTTTCCAATATTCATTGAATTTATCAGATAAAATGCGTAAAATGTTACCGGGTGGGCCAAAATATGCATGTGGGCCAAAATACCCCCGTTACCCTATTAGATGTTGGTTCAATTCACAACCTTTCCATTAACGCTAGGTGTAGGGAAAACCCGGGTGGAATCGTTTCGGATTAGTTTCTGCGTTGCACAGGCAGATTGAACGAGTTCAACAGACTAATTAACCGGTAATCAAAATCCTTGCTAACGCTCGGCTGAAAAAGGGAACTGTGAAATGATTTCACTAACTTCCAGGAACGTTCCACTTCGCGCGTGGTCTGCATTGCTTCAGTACGGGATGGTTGCAGTTTGGGTTAACTTTAGAGTCAGAGAGCCACCACCCGTGCAGCATAATAACATCAGAAGTATATAATTACTAAATGGTTGAAAAAAAAAATGCAATAACTAAGTCAGTTTAATAACATCACTATGAAGTCTTTCTGCTAACTGACCAGAATTGAAGAGCGGTGTTGGTTATAGTAAAGAGATTCGAACTGTCGTTTAGATGAACTTCTTGTAAACAGCTTCTTAATGTTGCATCATCACAAAGTGAGGTAACTCAAGTATAAAACTGAATGATTTATTAACCGTTTGGAAAGTCTTGATTTGTTGCTTTGAATTTTTCAGTAGTATCATAAAAGCAAGTGTGCAAACATGTGATGGAATTCTTGCAGTTGACGAGTTACTTTCGTCGTCAGTATTAAGCACTGATAACTAAATTATATCATAGAACTGTATAAAAACCGTTCCAGAAAGTAATAATACAGTACAACTTAGTGATATTTATTCAAAATCAAAATCTGTTCTGATCTTTGGTCGGTTTTTAGCAGTGGTGGGCACCATTCCGCTAATTCGCTAATTCGCTAATTAGCGACGCTAAAATTCAGTTAGCGATTTAGCGATTTCGCTAATGATTGAGCTGGTTAGCGAAACTGTTAGCGTCGCTAAAATTTTGGCCTTCGAAACGCTAATCGCTAATTCGCTAAATTTTGTAGAGAAGCGACAATAGAAATATTTAGAAAAACTGTGAATTGCTGATGGCGTACGTAAATTGCTTCGAAAGATGAACATACTTTACTGCGAAAGTTACTTTTGTCAGTTTTTTTACCCTAGAATGGAGTTTCAGTTATCGTACAAGCCACAGGAGCATTTTGAAGAACAAGCACAAGGTCTAGATTGAATTTTCGGCACACCAAGAACTTTGGTAAATTGCAATGCGCTTGAAATTATGACAACTTTGGTTCTACTTTTTCGATTCAGATAATAATTGAATTTTATATGAAAACTTTTTTTAAGAGTATCTATTTTCAATGCAAGCTAAATAACTTTTGTTATTCTTGTTTATACAAAATCAAATAAGAATACCGTTTCGTAAACCTCTTACTGTAAATAGCTTTAAAAAGTAATTGTTTTCGTTTGTTTAACCAAAACAGATCAAAGTGGTCCAAATCTTACAAAACACGAGCAATAAATATATAATGACTATTTATATATTAAATTAAATTAAATATTTACATATTATATAAATATATATGACTATTTACATATTAAAAAGTTAGCGATTAGCGATTAGCGAAAGTTCCGCTAATGTGGGTTTAGCGTTTAGTGTTTAGCGATTATCGAGCTAAATTTTCCGGTTAGCGACTTAGCGATTAGCGTCGCTAAATTTTCGGATAGCGGTGCCCACCACTGGTTTTTAGTGTTGCCTATTTACATCTCATGATTTTTTTTTTGATGAATTTACCAATTATTTGCAAGTTCTTCAACTTTTCCTCTGGTACACTCCATAGTGTTCAATATACATTCTAGGTGCGACATTCCTCTATCGGAACTTGACTTTTTGTAGTTTATAATACACAGACTTTGCGACCCACTTTTGTGTACAAGAAAATCTCGAAGCATGTGTTAAAAGAGTTCATTTCAAATACACACTTAATTTATCTAGGCATACTTCCCAACAGCTGATGGAGCTCGGCGAAATTTTTAACAAATGTCAGCAATATATTTCGACGAACATTCAGCAAATATATCGATCTACCGTAAACCAGCAGGTATTAAATTTCGTTTGCCGAAGCTCGTGAAAATTCTGCCGAAAACTTGTAGAACATTTCGCTGAATTTATCAGCTGTTGAGTTCTCGGAAATAAAATCTAAGTGCGTATGTCATTTTGAGAAGTAATTCGCGACGGAAAATTTTCAATGAAAAAGACACCATTAAAACTAAATATATCAGCATTATTGATTGATTATATTGGGTTTGAGAAAAAGAAATGTCGTATTTCTGATCGAAATTTGACGCTTTATTTAACATATACCTAGAATTATCCGATTCAAGTCAAATATGCGCCATTTTGTTCGCAAACTTGTTGCCATTTAGAAGGCAACGTCATTATTCTCCCTTTATTAAACCCCCACTCCTTATTTGCAATAAACACAGACAGCCAGTTTTCGCAAGCCTCTTTTGAGGCCAACTTAGTACAGTCGCCGTTCGATAACTGCAAGACTTTTAACTGCAACGCTTTTTAACTGCAAGACCGATAACTGCAACAACTTTACACCGCAATTCGTCAAATCTGATGTCAAAGTCATATTTGACATTGCAGTGACAGATCTCACGGGGGTATTCTGAATGCATTCGAAAATGAAAATTGTTGAATCTCTAGAAACATTTCAGAAGGACTCTTTCATTTCTCTCGATTTTTTTTCGATTTCGTTTACTTGTTGTCTCTTCATTCTAGATGGGAGATTATAGATCTCAACTATTGATCAATGAAGCAAAATCACCATGTTATGTGGTTCACTTTCTTAAGAGAAAAAAAATCCCTTGTGCATTGTTTGGCTAGCTTTCATTACTCAGCGAGGCAGTGCATAGTAGGTTACAAACAATATTTTGCGAACGTTAAATAGACTTTTTTACGAACTGACAGGTGTCACGGATCCTGCTGACACAAATGTTGCTTTTACTTGCGTTGTGTCAGCGGTTCCGAGCTCCCTATCGAAATTTCATTCATGAATTCACGTTCATGAGTTCAGAAACGTCTCGTAAAATGATCTATCATAGTGATAAACTTTATCTTCGCCTACATATTGGTTATGTAAAGTAGTTACAAAAACGCAATAAATTATGATGCGTAAATATGAATATCAAATTGATTAATCGAAAAAGCTTGCCTATTTTAGTTTTCTGCTATTTTTGCCAGTATTCTATTAAAAAAATACATTTCGACATCATTGAAAACAAAAATGGTAGTGACTGACCCCCCTCTAATGTCGTTTTCGTTTTCGCGGTGTACTACACTCAAATGACACTCAAATGACACTTTTGACACCGAAAATGTTTTATTTGATTTTTCGTGTTACCCTTTTTCTGTCTCTCCCTACACTTTTTCTGTCACTGATGACACCCGAAAAAAGCAGAGTGTGCTGTAGGAAGTTACCAACACATTCACACGTATGTGTCAAAACTGGTTTGTTTTGGTTTTCGTTCCACGTGGTAAAGTGTCAGGTAAATTTTTTTTCAGCACATTTGCGAGATGGACATATGAAATGGAAACGAGACGAAATGACGAATGCGATTATGACCAAAACAAAACGAATTGACAGCTATCCCATTATTACGCATACCAATGCAATGACACTGAAAATGTTTTATTTGAAGCTGCAAAGTATAGCACGGAAAAAGTGTAGTACACAGCGAAAACGAAAACGACATAAATTTTGGCATGTGTCAAGTGTTGCAGTTATCGAAAGGCATTCGATAACTGCAATGTAAACATGTTGCAGTTATCGAACCACGACTGTATCACCAAGAGCGTTTTGCATGGACCGGAAGAGATGGTTATCACTGCGATAGGACATCCCATCCGAGCTCCCGTAGCTTCAGGCAGGTCATCAGAGATGTGTGAGGCCGAGCGTTGTTCTAGTGGGAAACAACACCATCCGTTCAATCCGTATCGACATTTCAAAAATAAAGAACGACTTCAAAAGAATGGAGGCAGTAAAAAAATAGCTGTCAATCATCTTCATCAAACGAGAATTTAGAATCATGTTTGCGGATTTCGGTATCAGATTTTGATATCAATATGGCACGTTCTGGAGAAAAAGCCATTAGTTTCAAGTTTCTCATTGATTCTCCAAGCTCATGTAATTTCAAAATCTTACAACATTAATTTAAATCCTGTTTTACCATGAGAAAATTTCAAAAAATCATTGTTTGTTTTCCATATTTGTTATGGCTGTGGCTTGTAAGTTTGCTTTTATCATGGTAAGTTTCAACTGGTATCACCCTATTCAATCGAAAATGGACTGCTTTTAAATTAAAATCAAAGTTAACCAGCATGATATTTTAATATATATTTGTACATAATCTAAACATTAGCTGAAATTTGGCCCGCATGTCAAAAAGGTTGCCCTAAGTGGAGACATCTGGCTTCTTATTCTTCTTCCTCACCCACCTCGATGATCCCTGTTTTTTTTTTTCATAAGTGATGCCATTCACTCGGAAAATACTTGAATGTTTCTAATGCTTTTAATCAGCATTATGCACAATTCCTCCAGCAGGCGATAGTTTTACCATTTGGGGGTTACCGGAGAGTCTGCATTTTTAATAACCTTAAAATCAAACGTGTCATCTATCAATGATTATGATTCATTCATTGACCCATCTGAATTGTACTCTCCGCACAAGCAATATGCCTGGTATGTTCCAAACTTAATCAAGAACAGACTCAAAAGTAGAAATAAGCTTACACTAAACTATTTACTTCCGAAATTGAGCAGCAGTGCTGTTCTTATGCTTCACGCAAAACCGTATTAACTCCTTGCGCACTTTTAGATCTTTTGGTAATTGATATAAGTGATAATCCAAGTCGGATCTCTTACCACACCCGTTTTTGTACGCTTTGTACTTTATTTTAAATACTAACTTGAAAATATTTCAGATTATAACAGGTGACATCATAGAAAAAAACATAAATCAAAACAACGAAACATGTTCAGCATCACTGCCAGAAAACCTGATAATAAATTTTAACGCACTCGGGGTTTTCAATTTCAACCAGCGTTGCCAGGTCATTTTTTAAAAAATCTGGAAAAGGCAAAATAAAAATCTGGAATAAATCTGGCAGTCATTTCGTGGGGTGAAAGGTTAATTTTTCGAATAAAAGTCTTGGGGTACGCAAAATTTGTGGTGACAAAATTGCAAAATTTCGTGCCAAAATCGAAGTGATGACCTTTTTGCGGAACAGAGAAAATAAAATCTGGATAAAATCTGGATCATCCATGAAAAATCTGGATATTTAGACATCAAAGCTGTCTATCTGGATACATGTTCAAAAATCTGGATAATCCAGCTAAATCTGGATACCTGGCAACGCTGATTTCAACCGAACAGCGAGTGGTTCCCAAAGTGGATGCAAATCTATACCCAGTTGTCTCCCCTTAAGTATGACCCGACGCGATAAGTATAACACAAGATATGTTTAAGTGTTGTCATCTATTGACAAAATACGACATTTCTTTTTCCCCAACCCAAAATATTTTTGTTTCTTAAAATTTTAACGTATATTAGGGAACATCCATGAATGATTTGGCCTTCGAAACGCTAATCGCTAATTCGCTAAATTTTGTAGAGAAGCGACAATAGAAATATTTAGAAAAACTGTGAATTGCTGATGGCGTACGTAAATTGCTTCGAAAGATGAACATACTTTACTGCGAAAGTTACTTTTGTCAGTTTTTTTACCCTAGAATGGAGTTTCAGTTATCGTACAAGCCACAGGAGCATTTTGAAGAACAAGCACAAGGTCTAGATTGAATTTTCGGCACACCAAGAACTTTGGTAAATTGCAATGCGCTTGAAATTATGACAACTTTGGTTCTACTTTTTCGATTCAGATAATAATTGAATTTTATATGAAAACTTTTTTTAAGAGTATCTATTTTCAATGCAAGCTAAATAACTTTTGTTATTCTTGTTTATACAAAATCAAATAAGAATACCGTTTCGTAAACCTCTTACTGTAAATAGCTTTAAAAAGTAATTGTTTTCGTTTGTTTAACCAAAACAGATCAAAGTGGTCCAAATCTTACAAAACACGAGCAATAAATATATAATGACTATTTATATATTAAATTAAATTAAATATTTACATATTATATAAATATATATGACTATTTACATATTAAAAAGTTAGCGATTAGCGATTAGCGAAAGTTCCGCTAATGTGGGTTTAGCGTTTAGTGTTTAGCGATTATCGAGCTAAATTTTCCGGTTAGCGACTTAGCGATTAGCGTCGCTAAATTTTCGGATAGCGGTGCCCACCACTGGTTTTTAGTGTTGCCTATTTACATCTCATGATTTTTTTTTTTGATGAATTTACCAATTATTTGCAAGTTCTTCAACTTTTCCTCTGGTACACTCCATAGTGTTCAATATACATTCTAGGTGCGACATTCCTCTATCGGAACTTGACTTTTTGTAGTTTATAATACACAGACTTTGCGACCCACTTTTGTGTACAAGAAAATCTCGAAGCATGTGTTAAAAGAGTTCATTTCAAATACACACTTAATTTATCTAGGCATACTTCCCAACAGCTGATGGAGCTCGGCGAAATTTTTAACAAATGTCAGCAATATATTTCGACGAACATTCAGCAAATATATCGATCTACCGTAAACCAGCAGGTATTAAATTTCGTTTGCCGAAGCTCGTGAAAATTCTGCCGAAAACTTGTAGAACATTTCGCTGAATTTATCAGCTGTTGAGTTCTCGGAAATAAAATCTAAGTGCGTATGTCATTTTGAGAAGTAATTCGCGACGGAAAATTTTCAATGAAAAAGACACCATTAAAACTAAATATATCAGCATTATTGATTGATTATATTGGGTTTGAGAAAAAGAAATGTCGTATTTCTGATCGAAATTTGACGCTTTATTTAACATATACCTAGAATTATCCGATTCAAGTCAAATATGCGCCATTTTGTTCGCAAACTTGTTGCCATTTAGAAGGCAACGTCATTATTCTCCCTTTATTAAACCCCCACTCCTTATTTGCAATAAACACAGACAGCCAGTTTTCGCAAGCCTCTTTTGAGGCCAACTTAGTACAGTCGCCGTTCGATAACTGCAAGACTTTTAACTGCAACGCTTTTTAACTGCAAGACCGATAACTGCAACAACTTTACACCGCAATTCGTCAAATCTGATGTCAAAGTCATATTTGACATTGCAGTGACAGATCTCACGGGGGTATTCTGAATGCATTCGAAAATGAAAATTGTTGAATCTCTAGAAACATTTCAGAAGGACTCTTTCATTTCTCTCGATTTTTTTTCGATTTCGTTTACTTGTTGTCTCTTCATTCTAGATGGGAGATTATAGATCTCAACTATTGATCAATGAAGCAAAATCACCATGTTATGTGGTTCACTTTCTTAAGAGAAAAAAAATCCCTTGTGCATTGTTTGGCTAGCTTTCATTACTCAGCGAGGCAGTGCATAGTAGGTTACAAACAATATTTTGCGAACGTTAAATAGACTTTTTTACGAACTGACAGGTGTCACGGATCCTGCTGACACAAATGTTGCTTTTACTTGCGTTGTGTCAGCGGTTCCGAGCTCCCTATCGAAATTTCATTCATGAATTCACGTTCATGAGTTCAGAAACGTCTCGTAAAATGATCTATCATAGTGATAAACTTTATCTTCGCCTACATATTGGTTATGTAAAGTAGTTACAAAAACGCAATAAATTATGATGCGTAAATATGAATATCAAATTGATTAATCGAAAAAGCTTGCCTATTTTAGTTTTCTGCTATTTTTGCCAGTATTCTATTAAAAAAATACATTTCGACATCATTGAAAACAAAAATGGTAGTGACTGACCCCCCTCTAATGTCGTTTTCGTTTTCGCGGTGTACTACACTCAAATGACACTCAAATGACACTTTTGACACCGAAAATGTTTTATTTGATTTTTCGTGTTACCCTTTTTCTGTCTCTCCCTACACTTTTTCTGTCACTGATGACACCCGAAAAAAGCAGAGTGTGCTGTAGGAAGTTACCAACACATTCACACGTATGTGTCAAAACTGGTTTGTTTTGGTTTTCGTTCCACGTGGTAAAGTGTCAGGTAAATTTTTTTTCAGCACATTTGCGAGATGGACATATGAAATGGAAACGAGACGAAATGACGAATGCGATTATGACCAAAACAAAACGAATTGACAGCTATCCCATTATTACGCATACCAATGCAATGACACTGAAAATGTTTTATTTGAAGCTGCAAAGTATAGCACGGAAAAAGTGTAGTACACAGCGAAAACGAAAACGACATAAATTTTGGCATGTGTCAAGTGTTGCAGTTATCGAAAGGCATTCGATAACTGCAATGTAAACATGTTGCAGTTATCGAACCACGACTGTATCACCAAGAGCGTTTTGCATGGACCGGAAGAGATGGTTATCACTGCGATAGGACATCCCATCCGAGCTCCCGTAGCTTCAGGCAGGTCATCAGAGATGTGTGAGGCCGAGCGTTGTTCTAGTGGGAAACAACACCATCCGTTCAATCCGTATCGACATTTCAAAAATAAAGAACGACTTCAAAAGAATGGAGGCAGTAAAAAAATAGCTGTCAATCATCTTCATCAAACGAGAATTTAGAATCATGTTTGCGGATTTCGGTATCAGATTTTGATATCAATATGGCACGTTCTGGAGAAAAAGCCATTAGTTTCAAGTTTCTCATTGATTCTCCAAGCTCATGTAATTTCAAAATCTTACAACATTAATTTAAATCCTGTTTTACCATGAGAAAATTTCAAAAAATCATTGTTTGTTTTCCATATTTGTTATGGCTGTGGCTTGTAAGTTTGCTTTTATCATGGTAAGTTTCAACTGGTATCACCCTATTCAATCGAAAATGGACTGCTTTTAAATTAAAATCAAAGTTAACCAGCATGATATTTTAATATATATTTGTACATAATCTAAACATTAGCTGAAATTTGGCCCGCATGTCAAAAAGGTTGCCCTAAGTGGAGACATCTGGCTTCTTATTCTTCTTCCTCACCCACCTCGATGATCCCTGTTTTTTTTTTTCATAAGTGATGCCATTCACTCGGAAAATACTTGAATGTTTCTAATGCTTTTAATCAGCATTATGCACAATTCCTCCAGCAGGCGATAGTTTTACCATTTGGGGGTTACCGGAGAGTCTGCATTTTTAATAACCTTAAAATCAAACGTGTCATCTATCAATGATTATGATTCATTCATTGACCCATCTGAATTGTACTCTCCGCACAAGCAATATGCCTGGTATGTTCCAAACTTAATCAAGAACAGACTCAAAAGTAGAAATAAGCTTACACTAAACTATTTACTTCCGAAATTGAGCAGCAGTGCTGTTCTTATGCTTCACGCAAAACCGTATTAACTCCTTGCGCACTTTTAGATCTTTTGGTAATTGATATAAGTGATAATCCAAGTCGGATCTCTTACCACACCCGTTTTTGTACGCTTTGTACTTTATTTTAAATACTAACTTGAAAATATTTCAGATTATAACAGGTGACATCATAGAAAAAAACATAAATCAAAACAACGAAACATGTTCAGCATCACTGCCAGAAAACCTGATAATAAATTTTAACGCACTCGGGGTTTTCAATTTCAACCAGCGTTGCCAGGTCATTTTTTAAAAAATCTGGAAAAGGCAAAATAAAAATCTGGAATAAATCTGGCAGTCATTTCGTGGGGTGAAAGGTTAATTTTTCGAATAAAAGTCTTGGGGTACGCAAAATTTGTGGTGACAAAATTGCAAAATTTCGTGCCAAAATCGAAGTGATGACCTTTTTGCGGAACAGAGAAAATAAAATCTGGATAAAATCTGGATCATCCATGAAAAATCTGGATATTTAGACATCAAAGCTGTCTATCTGGATACATGTTCAAAAATCTGGATAATCCAGCTAAATCTGGATACCTGGCAACGCTGATTTCAACCGAACAGCGAGTGGTTCCCAAAGTGGATGCAAATCTATACCCAGTTGTCTCCCCTTAAGTATGACCCGACGCGATAAGTATAACACAAGATATGTTTAAGTGTTGTCATCTATTGACAAAATACGACATTTCTTTTTCCCCAACCCAAAATATTTTTGTTTCTTAAAATTTTAACGTATATTAGGGAACATCCATGAATGACGTAGCATTCAAGTAAGGAGGGGGTGTTTACAGTTTTATGACAAAATGAGACGAGGGGGAGGTTGGGGGGTCAAGTCAAGCTATGTAGCAAATATAAAACTACAAAAAAGTGGATTTTTTTCTAATTTTTCTTTTTCATCATTGTTTTGTTTGTTTATTTCTATTACTTTCTTGTCTTGTTCATTTATAATACAAGGTATGTTTTTGATAATAAAATTAGCAAAAAAAAAAGTCATTTTGTTATAAAGCTATGTAATTAACTAGAGGTGGGTCTGACTTTGTGACGAAATACTACGATGGGGGAGAGGGCGGTTCAAAAAACAACCTAAAAAAAGCTTTGTCGCTTATAAGCTAGCCTAATTTAGCATGACCAAAACAAATTAAAGCTTGTTTTCGAGGCGATGATATTTATTCACTCATATATCGGTTTCGAAGAATTTGGTTATGTTACAACATAACACCGATCAACAATTTCACTCTTAATAGGTTTTCTGAGTAGGTCCTAAAGTTTTACACGGTTTTCTGATTTTTAATCATCAGTTATCAGCTGGAAGGGTGTAATTTTCTGAGCATAGCGCGATTTTTAAACAAATGTTTATCGTTGTCCTTCGATTTTTGAATGGAGAAAATGTTGAAAGACAGTTCGCCCATATACCGTACATGGGCGAACTGTCATTTAACACATTTCAAGCAGTTTTTATTCTTCTTCAAAAAACTCAAAGCATTTTTTTAAAATCACGTTTTGTTAAGAAAACGCTTTTTTTATTATAATAGAAACTAGCATAGCTTTAGGACCCAATTACAACATATTCTCATTCATAAAATTGCTTGAAATCTGCTGCTATACAAGCCATCGAACAATTGCGCAATGAATTCGATTGCAATGAAAACTAATTCCGAGTGGAGTATAAATGCCGGCGCTCTTTAGTTAAGCTTCCTACTTCAAAACCTATATTATTTATACCAGATACATCACACATGGTTAACACTACAGTATACATTTAAGTAAGCCGCCATAACAGTAATACTCAATGATAGCATAAATGCAGGATATTCAAAAAAATGGAACAACCAATTCTCGATAGCCAGGTAATTATTTATATGCACTGTAATCGGTGATGGAACCATTCTATGCTACAACCTTCAGTCTAAAGTACGTGCTAAAAGCTCTAACCAACGCTCCGGTAACCACAAGCGTTAGCAACGTAGGCCATGAAAGCACTGGGATGAGAGTGGTTGGAGGCGTAACATGACGCTATCCAACATTGCTATCACGACAAAGCGAGCTTCGGGATGGGTGTTGTTACAAAAAACACGTTATGATAGAAATAAAAACAAGGGAAAACCTCACAGTTACTGTTCTGTTTGCTGATGATACCAACTACCGTGAAATCGAATATTTACTAGATATTATGAATTCGCACTAAAGCATCGCGCCTAATTTAACGGAGAGCTGGAGAGAATGTCGATGATTTCTAATATGGTGCGGAAACGGTATATTAGGATATTAGCCCAAAATTAAGATTAATCTTGAAATGAAGAAGTCGTAACATACAAGAAGATGTTGAAACAACTATGTCGAAATATTTCAGAAATCAGGTTCAAAATAAGGTAAAACAACCTTTGGTGAACTCTTTAGCAGGTTAATCGCATCCAATCTTTAAAATAATTTAGTTTTATTTGTTAATCTGAGTTTTAGTTTTCGTCCTTGAGGTTGTTTCTGTACAAATAAATCAATAATACAAAAATTGAGTAAGAAAAATATTCTAGTGCCGCGTTTCCAGATGGGCATTTCCTTCAATTGGGTACAAGAAACCACACAACCACCGGCATTCTCGATGTTAGAATCCAGAAAATGTTCGACACCGGAAGATTTTCTGAGGCATAAAATTCTTGCTGTTACGCCTTCCAACGAATTAAGAAGTAAAATCGGTGATGATCGGTATGGAATTGTCTTCACAGGCGTCTGAGCTTTGGACAACAGTAGCGACAAATTCGATAGTCAACGGCCACTTTCGAGGCGTATGATAGAGTAGCCACCTTGTAACCTCGGTTTGTTCCGCGTTATAACTCCAATTTAACCGCTTATTTGAGTGAACGAATGTTTGAAAATAAATTAAAGTGTTTCGCCATGTGTTGATTTTAAAATTGATTCTGACACTACATTTATTTGGTCAGGGACCTTCCTGTCTGAGTATTAACGCAGACAGACGTCCAAGCTGAGTTCCAAACTTGTGTAAAGTTTTTTGTAGTAGCAATTCGTAACCAGATAGCGCTACCAGTGACGCCAGCCTCGTACACCAGCGAAAAAAAATGTATTGTAGCGATAAGGTCACCAGGCGGCGCTAGTGTACAAGTGATTTATAACACAATTCTCTTTGAAAATTTACACAGAATTTTCGATCAATGTTCTTCTTGCTTGGACGTCTGTCTGTGGTATTAGCTTTTCTTAATCATCTACACACTTAGAATTTACTACTGAAATTCGGTACTTTATTGCGTAGAACGGCACCACTAAATGTTTGATTAAAAAAATGGTAACTTTCACATTTATTCGTAAATCTTGTTTCAACCTTATTGTAAATTCGGTACGGAATATCCGAAATCTCGGTAGTGTTGCTAAAAATAAATTGTGAACCGTGATAGCTCGTAATATGCACTACCAAGCTTGAGAATTATTTTTAAGTGTGTAAGGATTACTTAACAGGATGTATGCATGCCAAATAATTTTTTTTTATGTTTTTCCTAAGCCTCATAAACCAAATATTTATGTTGTTTCGCTTGAAATTCAAACTAAATATTTCATATCCAAACTTCGCACCATACAGTGTTGCTAATCTTTCCAGCTTGTCTGCTTCAGAAATTTCTCCGAGCTGTAGCTTCTTTTCTATATGCGCTTGTGATAGAGATTACTAAGGATAGCTTACATTTTCGGACGGGCGTATTTTGTATTTTCACATACAGTAAGGCCAGAGATAATCCGTTTAAAAAAAACACAGTTTTTGGTGTAAATACTGAAAATTTTAAATATTGATTTTTGGTCTCTAGATTGACCACTATTATATTCAAACGAGGTTCAACCATTTTAGGACGGTTTTCTATCTGATCTTTTGAACTCAAAAAAGCATTTTTAACGCGATTACATACAACTTTGGAAGGCATCCGTCGCGTAAAAAAGACCTTAATGTTATGACAAGCATCTATGCGAAAAAAGCCAAAAAGAAAGAAAAAAATTCATCCGCAACCATAAATTAGGGTTTTAGAATAACATGTAGTCTGTGGAATCAATATTACACTTTCGAGATGTTGTCAAAGAAGTAAACTTCTCTAACTAACTAAAAAACAAGTGATACAAGAAATAACTGATCTGAAAAATAAACATATCGCGAAAACTTTTTTCAAATTGAATTGATCATGCAGACGAAACAAATGACATTCATTGAAATCTAAAGTAAAAAGCCAAACCCGAATTGATTTAAAATGCTTTCAAAGAATCGTGATAAAATCGAACGAAAAATAACATGAGGGTTGTGTGCAAAGCCACGACCGCAAGGTTGAAGTAGAATACTTTTACAAGAAACATAACCCGGCTGCTTGCGAGTCAGTCATTTTTTCTAGTAAACAAACGTTGACTAATCAGATCAATCGAATTTGGCGCTTCAATAAGGATTGCAAAATCAAAGCAAAGCCTTGGTGCTACATTCCGTATCGGAACTCGATCTTCTGTTTATTATACACAGACTTCGACACTAACAGTCTCTCCCGAGCTGAGACTCGAACCTACGACGACTGGCTTGTTAGGCCAGCAGCGTACCTCGAGACCAGCTGGGAGAGTCAACAAGGATTGACCATTTTCAATAATATTGTAAGTTGCTTGTCATGGTTGGGGCTTGGCAATTTTTAAATTTTGAGATGAAAGTTTTTCGGATGTCGTGCTCATGACAGAAGGAAAAGATAATTCAGTACGTTATGAGACACGGAGATGAATCAAAATTTATAACTTTTACAAATTTAAAAATGTGAATTAACTCATTAGAAAATATTAACTCTTCAATCAAGTTTTTATTTCATCCTGAAAATGACAATTTGTTGTTCATTTTAGTATCGGATAAGATGCCGATCACATTTTTGCGTTATCACTGACAGGGCGAATAAAGTATTCCTTGTGATAAAGTAAACAATGAAATGCTGATATAACACTCAAAACGAGACGGCTCACGTGTTGTCAAAATGAGTCAATTTTTCATTGAATGCATTTACTAGTGCCCACTATCGCACAAAGACTGCATTTCACTAAAGTGCCTCACTGCATCAGTCTTTATCGATGCTGAGATCTGCTGCAACTAGTTCGCTATCCATAGCCATGTCACAGTTGTGGCCGCTATACGCTGCCATTGGTATCCACTGTCCCTGCTTCAGCTGGCCCAGCTGCTATCGTTGCTGGAATCCGCTGTAACTAGTGCACTATCCAATGCTACGCCACAGCTGTGGCCGCTTTCCGTCATCGCTGGTATCCACTGCACTGCTAGTGCTGCTGCTAAGGGAGGACGACTGCTGTTGTCGCTGTCTAGAACTATTATGACCGACTTCGGCTGAAACAGGCTCTTATATAGGCCAAATAGCATGTTTTAAATTGCAAGGTATATGATTCTGTCGACCGTGCTTGGGAAGCAATTATATGACGACCAATCGGAGGCCGAATTTTTCGTTTTGACAAGGGTTGACTATTTTCAATAGTACAATAGTTTGAATAATAAAATTACAATTATCTTCATTTGGGAAGAATCTTAGAAGATTTTCCAATCTATTGCTGCAAGAACGAAGGAAATCCATCGAATACTAACCGATTTATTAGCATTTGAAATTGGACATATTTTTCACTTTTTTCGGTTTTAGATTTTCATTTCACATCCCTATGTAGCCGAACTTCCTGAGAGAAGTATTCTACTTCAAAAACGTGAGAGACCCGAGCTTCAATTTGTCGATATATATATAGCACTGAATGTATGTTTCTCATAAAAAAAAATCAATAGACGCAACATTAGATCAGCTTAATAAGTGTTATTGTGCCACATTACTAAAACGATGTTCTCAATTCTTTGTTGATTCGATTACTTTTTTCGAGATTATACAAATTTACAGTTATTCGGTTAAAACAGATGTTGATTATTACAACGTAAAGATAGAACGACATTGTTACCTAGCGAAGAATACCCGCCAAACAGATGAAAACAAAAATTGTATCGCCTAGAAAAAACCGCGGGGATCTATGTACTCTATCAAGTGACGGAACCAAACTGTGAATAGGAAGAAAATTTAATTTTCATTTGTACGCCAGCAGGTATTCAGTTTTCAACCATTGTTCACAAGCAGCAGCGCTGGAAAAATGGTTAGTGAAAGAGGCACTTTGACCGAGCTAAAGGGATAAAGTGTTAAACGCGGATGAGGATAGCGAAACGAATTGGTACTGAAGTTCTGCTACGGTATTCCTGCATTCTTGCTTCTCTAAACCTCTGACCTGAGCAAACCCACGGCTGCATCAACCATGAGGCCAGGCTAGGAGGAAAAACAAATAACAGGGGAAAAGCAGCAACCTCACTAGTAAGTAAGAGAGCATTCAGCCAACGATGAACTCTGTGAATGTCTAGCAATTTTCATAAGTTATCCTACACAAGGAACAGCTAGTCGAGCAGATGATGAAACCATACCAAGCAGTATTTGCCATACATCATCATAGCATTTGGCTACAGCAGAGGACTTTTCGTTTTCTTATTAGTTGGAAAATATAAACTCGACTCAACCTTAGAACGTAGGAAGCAGAAGTACCAAAAGTGCGATGTTTTTCAGCTGAATTCCACTGTCGCCTTTTTTCCCTACACAGTTCGCTCTGACGCCTGACGATCTGTTTTGTAGACTTTGGCATAATAAATTCAAGTCCGGGAAATTGGTTGCGGGACAATCTCGAATGGAATTGGTGATGGATATTTTCCGCTAACGAACGAGAAAAGGATCGGAAGAGCAGAAATGAAAAATTATGAAGCAATTCCAAACTTTGCGGAAAATGATATATAAGTTGATGGAAATTTGGTGTAGTTGTTTATTATTCGTTATTTTTCACCGGTGTTCTGTTAAACTCACCATTCGAGGTCGTGAATGGGAACGGAGACATTTTTTTCACAAACTGAGCTGATGAATTCGGGCAATAGAATTTATATTACGATCTATTGGATGCACTAGCATGTCCTGGTCCTGAAGAGGGCAATCGGTTACCAAGAGGCAGGAGAGCGTATCCAAATTTTTGTAACTTCGTTAAAAATTAAATCGAGAGGTGAGAGCACAAACACACAAAAATTAGCATCAGACATCTTGTAATCTGCTTCCGCAGTAGGTACATTTCAGCCCTTTTTGATCAATCCATTTTTAATGAATCCAGATTATTGGCATACTTAGGGGAGTAGCTACTTGCATGGTGCATCACAAATGTTGTGAAAAGATTGAAGCGTGCTTTGGCTTATCGGCTCTATTATCGTCCGGGGGATAAATGATGTCCTAGAGCGTTAGTTTCTTGCATGATGGTTCTTCATAATGCAGAGCATCTTGCTGCAACAGATTAGGTCTCTATGACTTAATTAACCCCCCGGATGATAATTGGACAAACCTGACGATAATAGAGCCGATATCCTATGGAAATTCCAGAGTCGTCTGTATTCGCAACTCGGGACGGGCTCTCAGCTATAAATTAAAATCTTATAAACAGTTGTACACCATTAAACGAGCAAAATATTTTCGTTCGGTAGGCAAGATGGAGAGATTTGATTTCCTGTTTTTATTTTATTTCTATTTTTAAGAAAACACATTCAATTTCAATAGTAGAACTAAAAGGAAACGTAACCTATTCTCATTATTCAATTTCATTTTACTAAGACGTTCAAGAAGAGCAAATCAGTAAATGAACAGCGGTCACATTCACTTCTGTGAGTGAGCTTGAAAAAAATGCATAAAAAAGCAAAGCCTCCGTATCGGAATTCGACCTTCTGTTTTTACTATACACAGACTTCGCAGCCGACTTTTGAGTGTACAGGACAATAAAAAAGACCTTAATGTTATGACAAGCATCTATGCGAAAAAAGCCAAAAAGAAAGAAAAAAATTCATCCGCAACAATAAATTAGGGTTTTAGAATAACATGTAGTCTGTGGAATCAATATTACACTTTCGAGATGTTGTCAAAGAAGTAAACTTCTCTAACTAACTAAAAAACAAGTGATACAAGAAATAACTGATCTGAAAAATAAACATATCGCGAAAACTTTTTTCAAATTGAATTGATCATGCAGACGAAACAAATGACATTCATTGAAATCTAAAGTAAAAAGCCAAACCCGAATTGATTTAAAATGCTTTCAAAGAATCGTGATAAAATCGAACGAAAAAATAACATGAGGGTTGTGTGCAAAGCCACGACCGCAAGGTTGAAGTAGAATACTTTTACAAGAAAGATAACCCGGCTGCTTGCGAGTCAGTCATTTTTTCTAGTAAACAAACGTTGACTAATCAGATCAATCGAATTTGGCGCTTCAATAAGGATTGCAAAATCAAAGCAAAGCCTTGGTGCTACATTCCGTATCGGAACTCGATCTTCTGTTTATTATACACAGACTTCGCAGACACTGTTAAGTGCACAGAACAATTGCGGGGCTAGCGCTACGATCCTACTGACACTAACAGTCTCTCCCGAGCCGGGACTCGAACATATGACGACTGGCTTGTGATGCCAGAATCGTACCTCGAGACCAGCTGGGAGACGAAAAAAGTGCATAAATGTTCCAAAATTGCAAGTGGTAAAATAATACTCATATGGCAACATTTGTTTTAATTTTGGATACACTGCCAAATTAGACGACTGGCTTGTTAGGCCATCATCGTACCTCGAGACCAGCTGGGAGACGAAAAAAAATGCTTAAATGTGAAACAATACTCATCTGGCAACATTCGTTTTAATTTTGGATACACTGCCAAATTATATTTGTTGGTATTTGTTGTTCTAAATTAGGATAAATCAGGATCTTCAATTTATATTTTTTCAAAAATTTGATTTTTTTTTTAAATCTAGAATATTTTAAATTCTGTTTCCTATCCCGATTCTTCATAACAGGAATAGGTACTGTTTTATGTAAAATTGCACACTTCTCTAGAATTTTTGACCAACTTAATTTATTTCGGCTGTGAAATACAATGAAGGGATCAACTCTCCCCAGTATCCCCTGAAATATCATGGTGTGTAGATGACCTGTGAGGTTTGTTGTTAAAAACATATTTCAATACTTATGTTGTACAGATAGATTTTAGGTTCATTTTGTATAATTATGCAAAAACGCAACGCAGAGAAATAATATTTTGTATTTATTCATAGGTAAGTATGGACATGAGAAAAAAAATCGGTAAAAACCCTAACAAAAGGGCGGACTTATTATAATCACGCTCGACGGTTTTCTTTTCATTTAGGATAGACAATAAAAATATTTTCATGTTCGGAGCTTCCGAACATGAAACTATTTTGCTGTCAAAATCTGGTCAAAAATAATTATAAACAAAAACATTTATTGAATTCAGAAAGTTCTAATTAGGAAGCTTGATTTTTTTTGGTTTTAGAGGAGTTTTAAAATCTCTTATTGAAAGTTATCTCACTGATCGCCTGCAGTTTGTTGGTTTGAGCAATAGTTGCAGTGATTTACGGTTAATTAAAACCGGTGTACCGTAGGGTAGCAACCTTGACTCGTTTTTGTTTCTTTTGTTTATTAACGATATCTGCAAATTTATGTCTCTGTTTGTTTGCGGACGATAAATCGATCTTTTACAAAGGTACCCAAAGGCCAGCTGTTCAACGGAAGATGCAACAAGACCTAGTTCTTTTGCACGATCACTTCAGATCCAACATGCTGTCCCTAAACTTCCGGAGAGTGCAGTGCTTTTTCGATTTTATCAACAGTCGTTTTACCACTACTCGCCAAATTCTCGCTTGATTATCTCACGCTTTTTTCACTTTTCTGGGGCACCAAGTGTAATACCTGTTACAATTTATTTGTGTCATAATTTTGAGAAAAATGAACCGTGAAATACGTTTTTTATTGACTTTGAAGTAAAAATAATGTGTTATTCGAGCAGTTGAGAAAGAAAATCTGTTAACAGCTCAAATAGCCCTACTGTTTGGTGCTCATAGAACGTGGATTTAAAAATTATTAAATCTAGCGGTTCCAAAATTTCACATAAACAAGCATTAGATTCTTCTGACTATGCTAAAGAATGTGCAGTATAAATCATATTGATATTTTATATATAATTGCCTTGAGAAAGTTCGCGAAAATGCTACGGAGAAAAATATTAAGGACTAAGTTTTTTTCTCTGTTCATTTGTATCTTGAACTTATATTTCATTGAACTCTTAAAATGCATCATTTTATTCAAAATATCATAAATTTTAATTGAATCGAACACAACAAATCCTTTTATTATCATTTCTCTGAATTCTTGGTTTCGACAAATTCACGGTGATTTTTTTTGACCGTGATAAAATCGAAAAAGCACTGTACATGTTTATGCGCTCGCCCTGGAGACGGAACACCTCATTTGCCGCTTGGAACTCAAGGAAAAGAAGTCGAAGAAGTTCGAGAATACGCTTTCCTGGTTCTCACACCTGACTCTACTTTAAGTTGGTCCGCCCACATCCATCAATTGAAGATGAAGCTGAGCTCTCTGTGTGGTGTTTTACCGAAAGTGACCTCGTTTATTACAGAAAATGGCTGTTTAAGTTATACATTTCGTTAATCCACTCCCGGCTGCAATATTTGCCTGCAAATCGAATTTGCGTGAACTTCAGGTAATTCAAAACCGCTGTCTGATTGAAGACCGTTTTAAGGAAACCTTTCTGGTTCCCTACAGTACAACTGTTCTCTGGTGAAAAGGATAGGATTTTGCCTACAAAAATTTTGTGTGAATTCTAGACACTGACCTACGACCATAAGCTAATCATGGATCCATCATTGCATCACAACATTGTCGTAAGAAGGATTCAATGCAGTCGTGCATCAAGGAAAACCGGAAATTTCTCGCTGACCAGACCATGATGTGACGAAGAAAGATCGCGTACAATGGTTTTAAGAACCATAACGCTTTACCGTAAGTTAGGGTTAATCGTAGTGATAGCCCCGCAATTGTCCTGTATACTAATAGTTGGCTGCAAAGTCTAAGTCCAATAAACTGAAAGGTCAAGCTTTGACTGCGAAATGTTAATACCTACCTTTACAAAAATTCTTTATGCAAAGATTTCATCGTGAGATTATTAATATTAATCAATAATTTTTAATAATTTCAAATGTACAGTCATGGAGAAAATATTAAAAACACTTGCAGTGTTGAATAATTTTTCATATTTGCGCAGTGATTTTAGTCATTACGATCTGCAGACACTATTTTTAAAAAAGGAACGGAGAAATAACTGGAGAAATTTCTTTGTTTTTGTGTGAGTTATTGAGTTATTGAATCGTTAGCAAAGTGACCTTTTACGCAACAAAACTCACTCTCAATATTTTGTGGCTTGTCCTTTGTTGTGTAAAATCATATTCAAACTTCGTAGTATGTTTACCACCAGGTTTTCACGAGTTAAAGCTGGACTAGCATTTTACGCTGGCTGTCCGACGTTCCATAAGTGAATATTTCAAACCATTACGATCACAAAGTATCAACTGTTGTTCAGTAGGCTGGTATCGTTGGAGCAGTGCAGCCATCAATGAATACTAATAAGTAGGGTACTGAATATTAGCCGATCGATACATTTTCATGAATCCTCCCATTTGAAAACATGAATGAATCATTAACAATTAAAAAGATATCTGATTTGTTCACATTTTGGTTCAAATATAATTCAGGTTTCATACATATGCATACGGTGCTACTTTACTGGCATCATTGTCGGTTAGTTATGTGGCGAAAAACAGCGCAAATGGCAGACCGTGCTTTTGGGGACGTCTCATTGTTCATATGTACCGGCTTACGAAAATTGACCACGGTTTTTTGAGCGCCCCAAAACTGATTGTTCACCCGAAACCAAAGTTTTTGATTTCGATTTTCGCTTGATTGAGGCTAGCACTTTTGCGTGTACATATTATTGTCATGCATCAAAACTGAATATCTTAAGAAAATCAGGACAAATGCTAGAATATGAAAAAGAAATCAGGACGCTCAAATAGGATATCAGAATCAGGACATGTCCTGCTAAATCAGGACGGATGGTATCCCTACCGCAAGTGTGTAAATCTGCTAGCAACATGATTTCCTTCAAAATTTTGCTGAGAAAACACATCAAATTAAGATTTGACCAATATTTGATTAACAACAGTACAGTCTCTGATGACTGGTCCAATATAAATCTTGTTTTAAACACTAACTGTCCTGTACCTCGACGTCTCCAGTAGCTTATATCAGCCTTATGTCATTAGCATTTACTAACAATTTTTATCACCGTCTCCACTACCACCACTGCCTTTCGTTACCCTCGCTGCCACTGCTACCACCTTCGTCTCTACATCCATCATCGCTACCACCACATTTTTTGCAAAAACTATCATCATTACCTAGTTGTCAGCTACTTTATGTTAAATTGTTAGAGTGACTTTTCTCGTGCTCCCTTGAAAATGAATCATTCTCACTGGGAGCACTTTACGTAGTTATTTAAAAATCCACAGAGCCGGGTGAGGCGGTTAGCCTCACGGCATGAAGATAGCCAGGGGTAGGTAAAATATTTTTAGCAACATTGCTGAGAAGTGCATCAACTCTTTATATATAATTGTTTACTAAATATCACCTTTTCCACAGATCTTTTCCTCTAATTCACATACAAATTGTTCAACTAAACCAGCGGTTTCCAACCGGGGATGCGCGACCGGTCGTAAAAGGTCGTAAAGCCGTTCTAGAGAGTTCGCGAAGGTCCTGGTAAATTTGACAGGTGAAAAAAACGTCTTTTTATATAGGGTAGGCAACATATCTCAGGCAGCTCAAGAAGCCGCCGGTGTATTGAGACGAAATATTAAAAATGTGTAAGGTGAAATACATGCATAAATATATCGATTCGTTCGTTATCTTTCACTTTACCAGCACATTTTTTCAGATTGTAAAATTGATTTTGCAAACTTTAACAATAATCGAAGAAAGTTCCGAATCAAGAGACACTATTCCAATCAGCCCGTCCTGTCTTAAGCAGTTCTGTTTGTTGGGGATTTTCTTCAGCATCCGAAGTGACGCCTGAATGGATGCAATTTTGGTTGATTTTTTTCGATTGATGTTTATTTGAAGATTTTTCTGTGTTGAACAGTATTTTGTGTGTTCGTAAGATAGCTAGTTGATCAGAGGTTTCGTTCTAGTAATTGAAATTGTCGATATTGATAAAAATTCAGACGTCTATTTTAGTCAGTCAAAGGAAACGGTCCCGTTTTCTTGGACTGACTCAAATAGGCGCCACTGCTTAAGCCGTTCCCTACCCTACTTCTGAAAGAGCGGCTTTAGGAGACCAGAATTAAAAACCAAGACAAGAGGAAAATTTGGCGTGCAGTATGTACGGTATCTGACGATATCTACATAGGTATGCATCGAAAATGGCGATACAATTATCACACTGAACAATTTGTCACTAGGCTACTATTTTTTTTCTTGTTCTAAAATACCGTGAAAGAAATTCGCAAACAGATAACAAATTTCAAATAAATTTTCACCTATTTTTAAAACAGAAAGCATTCGTTACAGAATTAACCAATTAAACAGTGTCATTAATCAACGTAAAAGCACAGACTAACAGACACAACACTGAAACCTAGCTCCATCGCCACAAAAAAAAACGATCTTTTCAAATTTCCAATCGAGTAACAGTCATCGCACGATAACACCGTTTCACACATTGTCACCGGTTCTCTCATGCAATCTTATACATATTTTGTGGTGGCGCATGCATGTACGCTAGCGCTTATGTCAAAATACATGACGCAGCGCGAACACGGCAGCAGATGGCGCTAATGTTACTATCGTAAAGGACTGGATCATCCGAACGATGATTTTTTTGAAAAATTGTTCGAAGTGTTATGTCTATTAGTCTGTGGGAAAAGTGAAGGCTGATAATTACACTGGTAAACACAAACTCAAGAGCTCAAACTGGAAAAATATGACAGATTAGAGCGTTTTAACAATTCCTGAGAATTTTGGTGCCCCTAGCAATGGTCAAAAAGCTATAATCTTTTTAGCGTAGCTTTTTTTTCACTTTTGTTATTGAAAGTATGTCTTGAAATCGTATAAAGATATTCCTTACATTGTAACGCAGCGCAAATTAAACAAATTATTATAAAACAACAACAATTAATCACAAAAAGTGTATGATTTTTGTTTATCTAACACTCATGGAGCAACAAAGTTATACTACTTTGGGTACCCGGTCACTGCGGAATCGAGAAAAAGGTAAAAAGATAACAGCCTAGCAAGACAAGGATTTGCTCAGCAATTCATTGGACCCGAACCGTTTCTGGGTGCACAACTCAACGCATGTACTCTGCTTTTGGGGGCTCTTGCTTCATCGAGGTTATCGTTGAACTTCATACCAGGCATATAGTACCAATTTCATAACGGTCACCATGGAGTACCGAATTGGGGCTCAGGCTTGCAACAAACAAGATCAACTCTATCAACAAGCTCAAACACTTTGTAATCTGTGTAAAGTATCGGGGCAGGCATACAAAAAAATCCGTAAATATATGAAAATTTGTTGGTAAAAGTACTGTGGGGAAATTCAGAAAATTATCGCTGTCATCATTTGTAAACAAAACAAACACGTAATTTAAATTAGATTTAACGTTACTTTACATTTTTAACTGATATGAAAGAAACTATACCTAGTGATACAATCTTTGCTTTTTCTTAAATCCTGTGTAATGCGCATCTGTAGGCGTGCATATGCACTGGTTGATTTTTTATTGGGTTTTCTGATACCGCGATATTAGGCGCAAACAGCAGTTTCTAAAAAAAGGATTATGATATGGCACTTTTCTTAACTGATTATTTCTGTTTCGTTAGATTTTTCGATTACGAAGTCCAACCACAATTGAATGGCATGTTAACGATGAGTGAAATCAATAAGGATTCTAAATTAAGGTAATATAGAACATTCAGAGAAAATATCTGATCCTACTTCCGTTCCGTTTGATT
The DNA here is from genome assembly GCF_029784165.1 of Wyeomyia smithii. Lineage (NCBI taxonomy): Eukaryota > Metazoa > Arthropoda > Insecta > Diptera > Culicidae > Wyeomyia > Wyeomyia smithii. The sequence continues at coordinate 168,708,029 of NC_073695.1, read as the reverse complement.
ACGCGCAATATTTAATATTTAGCGACGTATAAATCTGCTGTTGACATGATCCGAATCGAACATGTATTATTCATTACTCGGTTTCCATTTTTCGCTCGTTTTTCACTACTTATCAATAGACTTAAATACGGAATTTCACTTTAAGGATGTCATTTTTTGCATTCAAGAAAGGGTTTAAACCTTCCGACAGTAAGTGTCACCTGCATTTTCCCTAAACTGGAGACATTTTACTTCTTTTTTTCACTCAGTGTCATCAGTTAACTTCCAAAAATCTTTGTTTCAATGCATCCGAGCGGGACAAGCGATTTTCATTTTACTGCATTTCGCCAAAGCTGAATATTGTCAATGATATAAATTTGTGGTGTCATTTTCACGTGGTGTCGTTTCGTCTCGTGCACCGAAATCGGGAAAATTCTGCCGCTTGTCGTGCCATTGCTGGTGTTTGCTCCTGTTATTTTTGTTTTTTTTTTCCTTCTTAATAATGTTACATGTACCGTCTGTGAGGAGATAGAAGAACGAGAGCTCTAGACGAATATGTACTCCGCCTCGACAGAAGAGCATTTTTTCAACTGCTTAGCCGTCACACGCATCCATTTGCCTCGACATGACGGAAGAGCCAGGCTACTAAAGCGGGTAGTCCGCCCAGTGAGACCCTCACCTCGGCAGCGGAACTTCGGCTTCTTGTCTGCACTTTTTTGTTCGTCGGCTTCGTCATCCTGGATTGAGTTGTTAGAGATTTCGGAATCGTGTGACAAAGAAGCGGATTTGTCTTCATGCAAGGCCTCCAGATCGCAGCGAACTATTACGCGGTCTCCTTCAGCTAGAGCACTGTATGTTTTGTCCTTGTGGCATGCCTTAGTCGCCTTGATAACCTCGAATTCTATGCAATATCTGGGTGGAGGAAATGGAAGATAATAGAAAATATAAATCATTAGGGTTTCAGTTTAAGCAAATCTGAGTAACTAGGAAGCTTGTTGATTTCTTATTTTTATGTAAGCTTCAAGTGTATGCAGTATTCAAAATATGGAAACGCAAAGTTTTTAGAAACACCCTGGTTTACGTGACATGTACCAGTTTCACACCACGCGTATTAGTTTTTGTAAAAGGAAGTTAATTAAAAAGGTTTCCAGCGGAAACAGAGGTGCAGGAAATAGAAAGTGAGGTTTTCAAAAGAATTTCCTGTGGAAAAGTGACAGGTACTCGGGGTTACAATTTATACTCGAAGGTAGCAGCATCATTGAAAATATTTTCTTTTTTCTTGCTGCTGCCGAAGTAACTGGACTTGAATGGAACTTGAAAAAAGGGATAATGAATTATGCAGTACCAAGAGGGAAACAAGCAAAGAAATATCTGACTCTGCCGGGATTGTAAAGTTTCCATAGAGTAGTGAAGTAGAAAAAAGCATCTTGAATGAAAGCTAACTGAGTTACGCTATACAAAGATAATTATTCAATGAAAGTATTTATACCGGTACAAGAGCGAAACTTTTTTAATAAAATTTTGCACTTACTCGTTACCCCGGTTGTGTTTGTATGCGTTTTTGTACCGCAGCCGTAGATTACGCCGGATATCACTTGTGTCGTTCTCGTGTCTGCTCTTCGAAAGCACCGCCGGGAGTAGCAGAGCCGTTTCTGAATGCGAAAGAGATTAATAAAGAATGCTATTACTAACTGTCACTTAGCGAATAATTATGTGCAATATTTTCGTTTGCTCTGGAATCACCTCCTAAGTAACGATCTTACAGCTGTTTAGAATTTGATATAATTTACAAGGGCTAATTGTTATTAGCATGTTGATCTGTCTACAACTACTATACCTTCGGAAAATTGTTTCCTATAGTTGTCATGACCATATAATGTTTATCATTACATATGCTATTATATTATCATTTGGTTTTGGATAAGATTAATGAATTTATAAATGAAATATCAAATACTTCGCATTAAAATGAAAACAAGATAGACACGAAAAAAGAAATGTACTATTTTTCTGGCTTTTCTCCAGCTCAGATGGAAATACCGTGAGGCAAGTTTCTTCTCGTTAATAGTTAGTACCACTTTGAAAAATATCGTTTAAAAAAAAACAGAGATTATAGGAGAAAAATTAGTTTTCTGTCAGCCCTTTGGCCACCAATCAAGCTGTCTATAAGTAAAATGGTATTGAATATGACAAATCAAAGTTCCAGTTTCTCGGTATATTAGAAACAAAAATGAGTTAGCTTGGTATTGTGAGTATTATGAAAGACCCTTACATTCCATCTTCTCATAATTAAAAAAACATTTTAAGAAATGAACTTGAAACTATGACGCCTCGTGTCAGTTTTGTAGTTACTCCACTCGAGCAGTCATATTTTCTTTTAAGTGTCCGGGATAATAACACCACCTCATTTCTACTAATGAGTGTTAAAATTTTACCACCATAATAAGTTGATTATCTGCTATGAAAATTACTAAATTTAACAATCTGTTTCTTTAGCATTATGTTTAAGGTGGAAAAAAGTGATGAATGCGGAGCCTTCATGTTTGAAAAAAACTTTTAAAAGTTCACAGAAGCACTTTTCGACATTCATTCGACTTCCGCTGTCTTCGAACTTCCCTGACACCTAGCAGTAGCACAGTACAAAAGGTCGTCCGAGACTGATTGTTCCTAGAATTGAACAGCCTATTTAAGAAACATACGAGGTCCTTCAATGCTACAATAATATCTCA